>NW_007379377.1:50244-55047 GCF_000475195.1 Diaphorina citri | reverse complement strand
GACAGGATAGGAGAAAGCCGGCCGTTCCGAGAACGAACATTATCCCATCAGGATAAAATCCGCCCCGGGCGGGAATCGCGGCCTAGCGCTTACGAGGCAGACGCACTACCAACTAGGCTGGCTCAGATCTCAGTTGTACAGGTTTAGATCTCGCCTCTCTTTGTAACTCTTTATCCTCTGATGACAAGTCCTTACGATGGTTGTCCACAGAAAACAGACAGTCATTGGAAAAAGCCATCTTCAATGACCACCCACTATACTAGAGGAAAGCGAAGAAAATATACAAAAAAGATGAAGGAATGGAAATATTATTTATGATGATTATTTAGTCAGAGCTACGAAATACACACAAAACATACGAGAGAGTGAGAGAGAGAGAGAGAAAATAAATAAAGTGTTCTTGATAACAAGAGTTGAAATATAGTGCTCCAAGAGAACAACTACACCAACAACAACTAGAACACCAACAATAAGAACAACAACAACAACAGCAGCAGCAGCAGCAGCAGCAGCATGAAACTACATACGAGTATCTGCCATCTAGGTATGAGAACATAATCAAAATAATAACAACAACTAGGTACAACACCAAAAATAAGAACAACAACAATAACAATATGAAGCTACATATTTGCTATACCTATATGAGAAAATATTATGACTCCATACCGTCAAAACCACAATATGTGAAATTTCATATTGTCTCAAGTAAAGCTAACACACAAAGTCTATATGTTTATAGGTACAGTCTTTGGTATGTTGGGGTCTCATTTCATTGTAAAGTTCAACAGAGATGAGAGTTGTCCCTTTTACATAATGAAAATTTGTTATACATTTGGATTTTGACATCTGATGCTTTTTAGATTCTTATTCTTTAGCTTTAGAAGTACAGACTTTGACTACCTCTAGTATATTTTTTTTTCTTAATGGCTGATCAAAAAGAAATAGGTAGGTAATACCTACCTTCTAAAAACTAGGAGCTTTTGTCCTGACGATTAAAGAATAACAAAGTACTTTTTTGTAGGTACGAAAATGAGTTCATCAAGGTGCATTAGGTACATAAAAATAAATAAATAAATACTCGTATCTAAGGTATGTTTGTATTAAATTTCAAAAAAAGTTCTCTAGAGTAAATTGCTGTACCTATCTAGATTTCTGTGTTTTCAGATTTTCAGTACTCTTGCATTTTCTTCTAAAGAACTTACCTACATTATTTGGTTATTAGTGGGTAAATATTTGTCTTCTTCACAGAACAAAATGTAAAGTAGAAAAAGTAGAGATAAGTAAGTAATACCAAGGTAACTACTTAAACATCAAAAATTTAAATTTTTCGGAATTAGCTGACTTAGCAAGGATTAGATGTTTGAAAATATCAACAACTGTAAAAGTTAAATCTTTTTTTTTGTATATTTAAATCGAGTTTCTTTTCCGCAAGAAAAGTTTTTACAATCTTCTTGTTCATTAGTCATTAGGTATAGGTATGATATTCCTAATGCATTTTTAAATGAAAATGCCAGGGGTTTTTCAACATAAATTTTCAGCATGTAAGATTTTCAGCTTTCAATGACTGAAAATAAATTGGCTGTAATCCTCTTGTGTTCTAACCAAGGTAGCTGTGTAGCTAAGCTTGTGACAATGTAGGTAGGGGAGGTACTTCCTAGATATGCAATTCAATATTCCAATCTCGCCAGCCTAGTTAGCCTTGTAAGCGCTAGGCCGCAAGTTCGATTCCCGCCCGGGGCGGATTTTATCCTGATGGGATAATGTTGGTATTGTTGGTTCTCGGAACGGCTGGCTTTCTCCTATCCTGTCTTCCTTTTCTCTTCGATTTCGGGACGATAAGACCATAGCAGTTAAAGTTCCCTCTGTCAAACCTCTTATAAAAAATATTCCAATCTCTTCTTTTCCCTTTTCTCTTGATGGCCCCCTTTTGTTCTTTTCTTTTTCTCTTTACTATCTCTTTATCTTCCCTTATTTTCTTTTCTTTCTCCCTTTGTGAAGAGAAAACCTTTGTTCTCTTTTCTTCCTTTCTCTCCACTTCTCTTCTCTTTCCTCTAATCCTCTTTTCTTCAATCTCTTCACCTATGTTCTCTTCTCTCCTGTTTTCTTTTCTCTTTTCTCATCACTTCTGTTCTTCACTTTTCATTTCTCTCCTTAAATTTTTTCTTCTCTTCCTTTCTCTAGTTCACTCTTATCCTCTTCTTTTCTTCTTCACATCACCTTAGTTCTCTTCTCTTCCTTCTTCACCTATTTTTACTCTTCAATTCTCATCTATTCTCTACAATTCTTTCTATCCACCTTTGTTCTCTTCTATTAATTTCCTCCTTCCTTAATTTCTCCTCATCTCTCTCTCCTTTCTCTCTCTCTCTCCTTTCTCTCTCTCTCTCTCCTTTCTCTCTCTCTCCCTCCCTCTCTCTCTTTCTCTCTACCTCCCACCATTCTTTTCTTCACTCTTATATCTTGTCTTCTCTTATTTTCTTTTTTCCTTATTTTTACTTTCTATTACTACAGTGGGAGGATTAATAAAATCAAACGGAAGCTGCACAGAAAAATCAGAAGCAGAATAGGAATGGGGAAGATAGCGTTTGAGAAAGTCAAGGATCTACTGACCACAAGAAGGATACCGCTGAAGCTGAGGAAGAGATTTGCAAAGTGTTACGTATGGAGTGTGGTGCTGTATGGAGCGGAAACGTGGACGATGAGGAAGAAAGAAGAGAAATATTTGGAGAGCTTCGAGATGTGGATGTGGAGAAGGCTAGAAGGAATCAAGTGGTCAGATAGAGTCAGGAATGAAGAAGTGCTGAGAAGAGTTGATGAGAAAAGAGAAATACTGAGAACCATAGTGAACAGGAAAAGAAGTTGGCTGGGTCACATCCTGAGAAGAAATTGTCTGCAGAGAAGAATCATGGAAGGAGAGCTGAGAGGAAAGAGATCAATAGGAAGAAAGAGGTTTGGAATGCTGAGAGATGTGCTGAATGGAAGAACGTTTGAACAAATGAAGGAGGACGCCCAAGATCGAGAAAAGTGGAGAACGTCGTGTTGAAACCTGTCCTAGGACAGATCTACATCTATATACCTTGCAATTTGGCGCCTCCACCAAAATGCTTGAAACAGCACACAACCGCATATAACCAGGGCCAGTTACAACCTAGTTCTAAGTTTGGAAGCAGGATGAAATACTTAACAGACGACAAATTCAGGAAGAGTGCTTATTTACTTAAACCAGTGACGTATGTATTCTCTAGGGAATCTGGGGGAAAATTCGTTACTACAATTTTTCCTCACCCCCTCTAGCTTACCACTTACCAGATAGGTATTAATTAAGAACAACCAGAATTCTATAAAGCTGTGTCCACACATAGTCGACCTACACAATTTAAGGCCACCCTGCCACCAGCAGATCCGGACAAGGGTTTATAGCTTCCCCTTTTGAAAATCACACGCCACACTGATTTAAACTGATTTCAAATAGCACGTGCATGATTTACATGCAAGTCAATGCGATACTGTATTTGCAAGGGGCAAGATAGGATTAAGCAAAGAAGGATAAATAAAAGAAGAGCAAGAAGAAGAAGAGGAATAAAGGAAGAGGAGAATAAGAAGGAGGAGGAGGAGACGTAAGAGGGATAAGAATCAGGAGACGAAGGAGAAAGACGAGAAAAGATTTTGGAAGCGAAAGTGGAGGAGAAGGAAAAGGACAAAAAGGAGGAGAAGAAAGAAGAGATTTGAAAGTGGAGGAGGAGGAGGAGGAAAAGGAGGAGGTAAAAATGAGAAAAAGCAAAATAACGACACCTTCAAGTTTCATGTTGAGTGCAACGGAAGTGATAAAAAGAAACAGAAATAGAAGAGATCTATTTTCTCTCTTTATTTATTTTTTAGTCCCCCAGCGAGAAAGGAGAAAAAATAGTGTCATAATTTCCACTGCTTTGACTTTTCATTTTTTTGACGTTCAAATGTAGGTGTTTTGATCTGTGGTTGATTCTTATATCTTTTGTTTTCGAAGAGTACGGAGGTTTTTTCGATTTCACGAGTGCTTGATGCAATTTTTCATGATATTCAAATCACTGACAGTAATACTATTTTAAATAAAAAATATTTTTAGTTTATTTCCAGTGATACATAATATATATCGTTCTTGTCTGACCTAATGTGTTGTCAAAATAATACTTTATTTTGTTACAAAATTACATATCTGTGTGACTTTCATTTTTTTAGTTAGGACCTCATAAGCACTAGAGGTGTCATTTTGCACCGTGTTCCCCTAACTAAACCTACCTACTACAGAATTTCGAAAATGACCTCAAAAATCCTATAGGCACTCACTCGTCACCTAAGTATTTCGGTTTGTCAGTTTTGTCAGTCTAGTTACCTTGGAGGGTAAAGCGTCTGCCTTGTACGCGCTAGATCGCGGGTTCGATTCCGCCTCCCAATCTCTCTCTCTCTCGCTCTTTATAACTTTCTAGCTCTCGTGGTGGTGTTCATGAACTCCTCCTCCTCTTCTTTCTTCTTCATCTTCTTCTCTTTATCAACAGTTATTTCAAACAAAAGAAATTGATAGGTCCTTTGCAAAGAAAGGGCATGTAAAATACATTCATCAAAATGAAAAAAAAACCGCTTCTCGTCCCTTTTGCCCAAAATGAAGAGATAAAAATATTTTCCATCCGCCATATGAGGGAGAGAGAGAGAGAAAGAAAGAAAGAGAGAGAGAGAAAGAGAGAGAGATAGATAGATAGAGAGAGAGAGAGAGAGAGAGAGAGAGAGAGAGAGAGAGAGAGAGAGAGAGAGAGAGAGAGAGAGAGAGAG
>NW_007379377.1:43677-49353 GCF_000475195.1 Diaphorina citri | reverse complement strand
TACGGGAGTTGGTAGGCAAAAACTTTACACTTTACAGCTGAACGCTGAGGTGTGGGTGCTAAGGGGTGCGATAGGTGGAAAGGGGTATGAGAAGGGGTGCAAGGCGTGCAAGAGGGGTGCGATAGGTGGAAAAGAGGTGCGATAACGGGTGAGATTGTGCGATAAGAAGAGAGCGGGATGGTGAAATATAGAAACTGAATCTAACTCAATTACCAAAGTACAAATCAATCAAAACTTTATCCTCAGCACTAAACTCTGCATGGAGTTATGCTACGTGTTTACGCTAAGAGAAAGGGAGGGAGCAAAGAGCTTGCAGGGGGAGTAAAGAGAGAGGTGTGTCAAGGATTAGGGGTCGGAATGATAAGGGGGTATAGGTACTAGGACTAAGGAAAGGGTGGGAGAGAATGGTAGGGAGCGAAGAGCTTGAAAGGGGGGAGTAAAGGGAGAGATGTGCCAAGGATTAGGGGTCTGAATGTCAAGAGATTATACTAGAACTAAGAAAAAGATGGGAAAGAATGGGAGGGAGCGTAGAGCGAGGGGGGGGGGAGTAAAGAGAGAGGTGTGCCTAGAATTAGGGGTCGGAATGATAAGGGGGTATACTAGGACTAAGAAAAAGTTAGGAGAGAATGGGAGGGAGCGAAGAGCGAGAAGGGGGGAGTAAAGGGAGAGATGTGTTACGGATTAGGGGTCGGAACGATAAGGGGGTTTACAAGGAATAAAGAAAAGAGTGGGAGAGAATGAGAGAGAGAGCAAAGAGCATGAACGGGAAGTATAGGGAGAGATGTGTTAGAGAATAGGGGTCGGAATGATAGGGAGTAGGTAAATAGGATAAATGGGAGGGTGAGAAACTAAGCAAGGGCGTGAGAACAAGGGGAAGTAGGAAAGCAGGAATGTAGTAGGAACAGAAGGTTAGAGACAAAGACGGATAGGAACTACAGCCCGTTCACACTGCACGAATTTTGCTTCGTCCGAAGTCATAATTTTTCGATTTTTTTTCTTCGTTGGCAATGTGAACACACTAATTCATTTGTATACGCCTCACGAAAAAAAAAATCGTGGGGTGGGGGGTTAAAATTAAAGGGGTAGGAGCAAAGGGAAGAGGAGAGGTAACAAAGACGGATGGGTAGTACCAATCGGTACATAGTTACTGATTTTCTTTAATCACGATCGAATAAACTACGGGCTAAAAAATTCCCGGAGGGACGGACCCAGCTTGTTTTCTTCGTTGGCAATGTGAACACACTAATTCATTTGATTCATTTGTATACGCCTCACGAAAAAAAAAATAAAAAAAATCGTGGGGTGGGGGGTTAAAAATAAAGGGGTAGGAGCAAAGGGAAGAAGAGAGGTAACAAAGACGGATGGGTAGTACCAATTCCTCCCTCTCCTCTCTTCTCATCTCCTTTAAAAGTTCAAAGTTGAGGAAGCTTTAACTCTATGTCTTCAAATCCTGAGAGATAATCTGTAATGCGATTGTTCAATTTCTTTCTTTCCCCGCAAAAAGTTTTTCGATCCTGGCTTTCTCTCAGAAATTGTGATGATGAAATTGAACTTTTTTCTGTGTGCCTTACTGCCTTCGAACTGTATATAAATTCTGTATGTTATTTACTGGTAGTTAAATTAATTAATAAAGTGTAGACCTCACTGAAAAAAGGCTTCCCTGGGGGACCCCTTGAACCTATAGGGCCCAAGATTTGATCGAGGAATTTCATGTCTACAAAATTTCCTAGAAATTGCACTAACCGTTTGGAAGTTATGTTGAAACAAACGGAAGAAAAACCACAAATAATTTGCAATTCACAAACTAAATTAAATGTAAATGCAGTTTCTTTGTGTTATTATGTCACAAGTCACAACTTTGGTGCTCACTGCAGCATTGTAGGATTTTCCCAATATCTCAATACCTAATCCTAAAATCCAATGTTGACCTACCATGCTGGCACCGGTCGCTATGAATATCTCAATAATCCTAAAATTCAATGTTTACCTACCATGCTGGCACCGGTCGCTATGCGCATTTATATGTCATAGCTACTCATTTTCCTCACGAGGCTGAGTGGGCCCCGCAACAGCCAGTCACGGAATCAATCATTTGCATGATACAAATTTCTTGACCCCGCCGGGAATCGAACCCGGGTCTCCCGCGTGAAAGGCGAGCGCAGTGACCACTACGCCATGGGAGCTGACTCACAAACTAAATTCGAGCAAAATCTTCTAGCTTAAACTGTTTAATATTACCTAAAGTAATAATAATAGGTACCTAGACTGGGTAAGCCACTGATGGTTATAGGTATGGGAAGCTTTAACTCTATGTCTTCAAATCCTGAGAGATAATCTGTAATGCGATTGTTCAATTTCTTTCTTTCCCCGCAAAAAGTTTTTCAATCCTGGCTTTCTCTCAGAAATTGTGATGATGAAATTGAACTTTTTTCTGTGTGCCTTCGAACTGTGTATAAATTCTGTATGTTATTTACTGGTAGTTAAATCTCAGAAATTGTGATGATGAAATTGAACTTTTTTCTGTGTGCCTTCGAACTGTGTATAAATTCTGTATGTTATTTACTGGTAGTTAAATTAATTAATAAAGTGTAGACCTCACTGAAAAAAAGGTTTCCCTGGGGACCCCTTGAACCTATAGGGCCCAAGATTTGATCGAGGAATTTCATGTCTACAAAATTTCATAGAAATTGCACTAACCGTTTGGAAGTTATGTTGAAACAAACGGAAGAAAAACCACAAATAATTTGCAATTCACAAACTAAATTAAATGTAAATGCAGTTTCTTTGTGTTATTATGTCACAACTTTGGTGCTCACTGCAGTATCGTAGGATTTTCCCAATATCTCAATAATCCCAACATCCAATGTTTACCATGCTGGCACCGGTCGCTATGAGCATTTATATGTCATAGCTACTCATTTTCCTCATGAGGCTGAGTGGGCCCCGCAACCCGCAACAGCCAGTCACGGAATCAATCATTTGCATGATACAAATTTCTTGACCCCGCCGGGAATCGAACCCGGGTCTCCCGCGTGAAAGGCGAGCGCAGTGACCACTACGCCATGGGAGCTGACTCACAAACTAAATTAGAGCAAAATCTTCTAGCTTAAACTGTTTAATATTAGGTAGGTACTAGGTACCTAAAGTAATAATAATACCTAGACTGGGTATAAGTCACTGATGGTTATAGGTATGTGTATGTGTAGGTATGCAGAAGAATCAGTACTTTTTTCGTGCATGCATTATTCAAAATTATCAATCATTTTTATTCAATCCTTTTATGACCCTGAAAACCCTTTTTATTATTTATGCAAAAGTGCTTCTCTCAAAATTCCTACTAATACATAGATAATGTAAAATATACATAGGTAATATACAATATACATATACATATAAGTAAGTTACATACATAACTGTACCTATATGTACATACATTATGTAAAATGGATAAAGTGTGTGGAAAACCTGAAAGTATTTCTCATCTGTTTTGTAAAGTGTTTTGGGGGGAAAATGTCTATCAGAAAATAGAGACGCAGCGTGGAACTCCGTACATACATGTTGTATACACATGTTATACAGGGCGTAACAAAAGAGATAGACTATGATAATTTCGACTTTTTTTCTCAAGAGGTTTGGTAGAGGGTCCAGGGGCTTCCAGAGGGGAGGGGGTCATCAGGCCTAGGTTCATCAAGGGGGCCTGAAACCATTTCTGTAGCAAGGGAAATTTCAGGCTGTTTAAGGTCCCCCAGTCAGCCTAGTTAGCTTAGTTGGTAGTGCGTCTGCCTTGTAAGCGCTAGGCCGCGGGTTCGATTCCCGCCCGGGGCGGATTTTATCCTGATGGGATAATGTTCGTTCTCGGAACGGCTGGCTTTCTCCCATCCTGTCTTCCTTCTCTCTTCGATTTCGGGACGATAAGACCATAGCAATTATAGTTCCCTCTGTCAAACCTCTTAAAAAAAAAAAAACGTCCGGCCCAGGCGGAAATCGATTTTCATGGGTGTTCCCATAATATTTTAAACACCCTGTATGTGTACTTTGTATTGTATGTTAGAAATATATTTCCAAGAAAACAATTTACAACCGGAGGCAGAGAGGTAGGACAGCCAAGATTGTCTTTCTCTTAACCCTTTGACATAGTTCACAGTTAATAGACTATCTTGAGATGATGCAAAATATTGGAGAAAAAAACTCCCTCTCTCTAAAATAGGTACTCAAAATCTTCCACCTAAAGTCCTAAACTTGAGCCGAATCGTGTCTTTCCCCAAAATTCATGAGACTGTTCGAAAGGTGGAATAATGACATAATTATTTGAAGTATAGGGACAATGGGTACCTACCCATTTGAACAAAAGAGGCCAACGGCGAAGATTGACGAACAATTTTTTGGATTTTCGTCAGGTGATCCGTATTAACCAAAACTTGTCCCATAAAAGAAATAAAAAAGAAGAAGAAGAAGAAAACATTTCCTCATTAGCTACGATAACCTATTCTATTCCTTCAGGAATTTCCAATCTCAAGATGAATCCTAGGTATGTTACTGAGTAATATCTCTGAGGTCCTCGTTTACAGATATCCTGAATCCATTCCACAGGCACAGAAAAGGGCTAAGTGTACAAAAACTGTCAAGGGAAACGTTGAAATTTTCTTTTTTTCGGTGAATAAAAGATAAAAACCGTTCGCCTCACATCATACTTAATATGGCGGTTTTCTCTCCCTCCGACCCACTTTTTCCCTCTCTTCTACCTACTTTTCTCCCTCTCTTCTACCCACTTTTTCCCTCTCTTCTACCCACTTTTTACCTTCTCTTCTACCTACTTTTCTCCCTCTCTTCTACCCACTTTTTCCCTCTCTTCTACCCACTTTTTTCCCTCTCTTCTACCCACTTTTTTCCCTCTCTTCTACCCACTTTTTCCCTCTCTTCTACCCACTTTTCTCCCTCTCTTCTACCCACTTTTCCCTCTCTTCTACCCACTTTTTCCCTCTCTTCTACCCACTTTTTCCCTCTCTTCTACCCACTTATTTTCCCTCTCTTCTACCCACTTTTTACCCTCTCTTCCTTTTTTTTTTTTTTTTTTTTTTTTTTTCTCCAACTTCCTCTCCTTTTCTCCAGATTTCCAGACTTCTTCCCATTCTCTCCTCCCTTCCATTTTCTTCTCTTCTCCTCATGTCACATCACTTTCAATCCGTCGCGACGTCAACGGATAAAAGGATAAAGCACAACTATAACGTCATTATCGATTTTAACAAAACAAAAAGCCAGCAGGACTGGAGACAAAAGTAAAATTTATTATCGTTTATTTTGGACACAATAACTTGTCAATGTGGATAATAGGTAATTACAGCAGCCATTAGTGCAGACTGTACGGTCCATTGTACAGTGATAAAAGCCAGAAAGCCACCTTAAATACATACCTACATGCATACATAGTTGATATACACCTTTATGAATACTTGTATAGATAGTGCATTCTTCATCTATAAAAGCCATATAAAATGAATAGGTAATTGATGTATGACCATGTTGATTTATGACATATTGCCTGTATCCTATCTTAATAGGTAACTAAACCTACCTACAGACTAGCCTATACCTACTACCCGCGAGTACATAACCTTTTATAGCAGGGTCATTGTAAAAAAAAAAAAAAAAAAAAAAAAAAAAGGAAAAATGGGCACT
>NW_007379377.1:0-43633 GCF_000475195.1 Diaphorina citri | reverse complement strand
TTTTTTTTTAAGAGTTTGACAGAGGGAACTGTAAACGCTATGGTCTTATCGTCCCGAAATCGGAGAGAGAAGGAAGACAGGATAGGAGAAAGCCAGCCGTTCCGAGAACGAACATTATCCCATCAGGATAAAATCCGCCCCGGGCGGGAATCGAACCCGTGGCCTAGCGCTTACGAGGCAGACGCACTACCAACTAAGCTAACTAGGCTGGCTCAGATCTCAGTTGTACAGGTTTAGATCTCGCCTCTCTTTGTAACTCTTTATCCTCTGATGACAAGTCCTTACGATGGTTGTCCACAGAAAACAGACAGTCATTGGAAAAAGCCATCTTCAATGACCACCCACTATACTAGAGGAAAGCGAAGAAAATATACAAAAAAGATGAAGGAATGGAAATATTATTTATGATGATTATTTAGTCAGAGCTACGAAATACACACAAAACATACGAGAGAGTGAGAGAGAGAGAGAGAAAATAAATAAAGTGTTCTTGATAACAAGAGTTGAAATATAGTGCTCCAAGAGAACAACTACACCAACAACAACTAGAACACCAACAATAAGAACAACAACAACAACAGCAGCAGCAGCAGCAGCAGCAGCATGAAACTACATACGAGTATCTGCCATCTAGGTATGAGAACATAATCAAAATAATAACAACAACTACAACACCAACAATAAGAACAATAACAATATTAAGCTACATAGGTATTTGCTATCTATGAGAAAATATTATGACTCCATACCGTCAAAACCACAATATGTGAATTTCATATTGTCTCAAGTAAAGCTAACACACAAAGTCTATATGTTTATAGGTACAGTCTTTGGTATGTTGGGGTCTCATTTCATTGTAAAGTTCAACAGAGATGAGAGTTGTCCCTTTTACATAATGAAAATTTGTTATACATTTGGATTTTGACATCTGATGCTTTTTAGATTCTTATTCTTTAGCTTTAGAAGTACAGACTTTGACTACCTCTAGTATATTTTTTTTTCTTAATGGCTGATCAAAAAGAAATAGGTAGGTAATACCTACCTTCTAAAAACTAGGAGCTTTTGTCCTGACGATTAAAGAATAACAAAGTACTTTTTTGTAGGTACGAAAATGAGTTCATCAAGGTGCATTAGGTACATAAAAATAAATAAATAAATACTCGTATCTAAGGTATGTTTGTATTAAATTTCAAAAAAAGTTCTCTAGAGTAAATTGCTGTACCTATCTAGATTTCTGTGTTTTCAGATTTTCAGTACTCTTGCATTTTCTTCTAAAGAACTTACCTACATTATTTGGTTATTAGTGGGTAGGTAAATATTTGTCTTCTTCGCAGAACAAAATGTAAAGTAGAAAAAGTAGAGATAAGTAAGTAATACCAAGGTTAAAAATAACCACTCATGACATCATTAATACAACAGTGGGGATGCGGATAAATCAACAACAGGTGCCGCACCCCAAGACACGCTAGACTAAAATCTAGCAACATTAAATTGCAAAATTTATTATTTTGCTACAGCAGATATCACTCCAGGAAGGGAAAAAAGAACAAAATCTTAACTTAGGTATAACTGTCAACAATGTCAACACAAAATTTGCAGAGAACTCTACCTAAGTACCTACACAAAGTCTTACGGGAGTTGGTAGGCAAAAACTTTACACTTTACAGCTGAACGCTGAGGTGTGGGTGCTAAGGGGTGCGATAGGTGGAAAGGGGTATGAGAAGGGGTGCAAGGCGTGCAAGAGGGGTGCGATAGGTGGAAAAGAGGTGCGATAACGGGTGAGATTGTGCGATAAGAAGAGAGCGGGATGGTGAAATATAGAAACTGAATCTAACTCAATTACCAAAGTACAAATCAATCAAAACTTTATCCTCAGCACTAAACTCTGCATGGAGTTATGCTACGTGTTTACGCTAAGAGAAAGGGAGGGAGCAAAGAGCTTGCAGGGGGAGTAAAGAGAGAGGTGTGTCAAGGATTAGGGGTCGGAATGATAAGGGGGTATAGGTACTAGGACTAAGGAAAGGGTGGGAGAGAATGGTAGGGAGCGAAGAGCTTGAAAGGGGGGAGTAAAGGGAGAGATGTGCCAAGGATTAGGGGTCGGAATGTCAAGGGGCACAAAAGAAAAAAAAAAAAAAAAAAAAAAAAAAAATGGTGACAGGGTGTCACAAGTTAGGGTGGAACAACTCTCTTGTTGGGTTACTTACCCTGATTTAGGTTGTTGGAATGCTATATTATAGTGTCGGGCTTACCAATGTAGAGTTCCATATTAGAGTGCCGGAACCCACTCACCCGATTGGGTGCCAGTTTTTTCCTCAGTGTACCTATAGGTACTTCATCTCGTAGATAGGTAATAGGTATAAAGCTAGGTACAAAATAATTGTATTAGAATAAATATAAAGAGAATAATTATAATTATTGTTATTCTTGTGCTCAAGTTGAAACTGCAGAATTATATTCATACTATTAATAACATCAAGCTAATACATAGCAACATTTATGAGCCTTATTATGCAAAAACACAACATTATGAGAAAATGAGAAGAAAAAATGAGAAAATGGAAACTGGCAGTGGAAAATAGAAGAAGGAGAAGGAGGAGGAGGAGAAGAAGAAGGAGAAGGAGGAGGAGGGGAAGAAGAAGGAGAAGAAGAAGGTGAAGGAGGAGGCGGAGGAGGGGAAGAAGAAGGAGGAGGAGAAGTGAATAAATGAAGAGACTGAGAGGGAGTGAGGGCGGACAACATTATGAGAAAATGAGAAGAAAAAATGAGAAAATGGAAACTGGCAGTGGAAAATAGAAGAAAAAGACGGAGGAGAAGAAGAAGGAGAAGAAGAAGGAGAAGGAGGAGGAGGAGGGGAAGAAGAAGGAGGAGGAGAAGGAGGAGAAGTGAATAAATGAAGAGACTGAGAGGGAGGGAGGGCGAGAAAGAGAGAGAGAGAGAAAGCTATTACTCTTTGCTTCATAAGAGGATAAAAAGAGACATTTCATGTTGACTGATGTACACAGAAGATGAAGAATATAAAATGAAGAAAAAAGAGAGAGGGACGTGGTAAGAAAAAGAGATACATGAAAAGAGAGAGAGAGAGAGAGAGAGAGAGAGAGAGAGAGAGAGAGAGAAAGAAAGAAAGAAAGAAAGAAAGAAAGAGGGATATGCACTAGCGAGAGAGAGAGGGATGCGATTGGAACTCACGCAAGAAAGGTCTTCTGTGGGGCCCTCAGAGAATTTTACATTAAATACTTATGTGTACCTGATTGTGTATGTGAATACTCTATACTCTAAGCTTCTTCTTCATCTTTTGACTCTTCTTCTTCTTCTTCTTCTTCTTCTTCTTCTTCTTCTTCTTCTTCTTCTTCTTCTTCTTCTTCTTCTTCTTCTTCCCTAAATATATTCCTAAAAACAAGTTACTTTTCTCTACTCAGAGGAAGATATGTGTATGTACAGTCGTACAACTACTAGAGAACGAGAATCTTCTTCTTCTTCTTCTTCTTCTTCTTCTTCTTCTTCTTCTTCTTCTTCTTCTTCTTCTTCTTCTTCTTCCCTAAATCCTAAATGCATTCCTAAAAACAAGTTACTTTTCTCTACTCAGAGGAAGATATGTATACATAAATGTATGTACGTCATACAACTACTAAAGAACGAGAAACCCAGCTCAAGTTAATATCCATTTTGCTGTGAAAAATGAAGATAAGCCCTCAGCACTTACTTAAACTCTTCAAGCCATCTCTCAGGGAGAAATGAAGAAGCCAATTTGGGTGAAAACTTGAGAAAAAAAAAGTTTAAGCCCTCAGCACTTACTTAAACTCTTCAAGCCATCTCTCAGGGAGAAATGAAGAAGCCAATTTGGGTGAAAACTTGAGAAAAAAAAAAAGTTTCGCTCACAGTAAAGGTTTCTGTTTTTTTCTGGTTTTTCTGGTTTTCTGGTCTTTTAATGGTTCTTTTTCTGGTTTAAATATTATCCTAAAAGGCTAGCTTTCTAATCCATGAAAGGCTGGGATGGTTAATCATCCAAATCATGGTTGGTTGGTTGGTTGGTTAGTTGTTCCTTTGTTTCACCATGACAGTTTGCCAGAATGGGATGAAATTTGATAAAAATGATCAACATCATAAAACTGAATGTGCACTACTCACCCGCCCCGGGCGGGAATCGAACCCGCGGCCTAGCGCTTACAAGGCAGACGCACTACCAACTAAGCTAACTAGGCTGGCTAATGTTTGATCGAGAATATTAATTCCGCAAAAGTTACATCAGCTGATGTTCAAAGGACATTTCCATTTAAAAGATTGATGCCTCGACAGACAGACTTGTAACAGTTCTAACTTCATTGATAAGAATATAAGAGATGAATTCACCGTCTTCTAACTAATGAACACTTTGCAGCCTTTACAAAGGCAAAATTAAAAGGCTGCACGAGAAAATTATAGAAGTGAAACATCCTCCAAATTTAATTATTATTTCAACATCTTCCGAGAAGGTTTTAAACTTTAAACCTTTGAGGTTCCTCGACCTTTGAACTGTATAAATGTTTTATGACGGTAAAACAAAAGCTTTTTCTGTCTCACAGATTAGGTAAAGGTATGCATTTCAGTGAAAGTAAATTGTAAAATAGGTAGGATTTTCTTCAAGAAAGAAGAAAGGAACATGAAATATTCAGCAAATGGAAATTCAAGATTTTAGTATTCTGTTTTGTGCTGAAATCAGCAAAAAAGCAAGTTGTACCAACAAATAGGTAGATGTTTTGAGGGAATTAAGACTGATAGTGAAATGTGTTGATGTTTACCTACCTACTTCTCTCTTTAACGTATAGGTAGCAGAGGTAAGAGTATCCACAATATCGTGGACCAAAGAGGCTAGGGGACGTTAAACAGAGAGAAGACTAGTGTCTGGCTGTGGGATTATAAACAGGGAGGAGATCAGCTAACCCTAACCAGCCTAGCAAGCTGGCAGTTCCTCAAAGGGTTCTCTCTGCTTTTAAAGACCACAAGTACAAGTCCTCACGATGGTTGACTGCGGTTCAGGACGAGCCAGCCAATTTAACATGGCTAGAGCTGGCGACCATCACCCCGGTGTAAGAGTTAAAGTCGGAAAATTTTTCTATATTTTCGACCGGGGATGCAAAGGATCTGGGTCAGAGTTGAAATCAGGGAGATTCCTATAGGTTTTGAGTACTTATACAAAAAATCAGGGATACAGGATTTGAGTGAACGAAAATTCGAATGAAAAACATAGTACCTACCTACCTACTTACAAAGGGACATAGCATAGGTAGGTACTTACCTAAAAATCAGAAATAAAATCTGCTAGGTACACAAATTTGAGAGAGTTAAAGTCGGAAAATTTTTCTATATTTTCGACCGGGGATGCAAAGGATCTGGGTCAGAGTTGAAATCAGGGAGATTCCTATAGGGTTTGAGTACTTATACAAGAAATCAGGGATACAGGACCGGTGTATAGCAGATACAAAAAGACATCTTTTCTTTATTCTGCTATCGTATAGCTAAAGCCGCTACAACAACAACAACAACAAAGAGGACATCAAAGACCCAACCCGACTAGATTACACAGAGGACAGCTCACCACAATAAATCACATAAATCACTAAAGTTAAGCAACGTTGCCCGTGGTTGGTATCCTGATAGGTGACCATCTGAGCAATCTCCTACTGGCTTTTCCCTACCTTACTCAGGCTGGGTGAATCGATTCCCGCCCGGGGCGGATTTTATCCTGATGGGGTAATGTTCGTTCTCGGAACGGCTGGCTTTCTCCTATCCTGTCTTCCTTCTCTCTTCGATTTCGGGACGATAAGACCATAGCAGTTACAGTTTCCTCTGTCAAACCTCTTAAAAAAAAAAAGAATGGTGGGTAATTTTATTATTCCCGCTTAAAAAACAAAACGTATTCGTTCTAAAGTAGGTCAGTTCCCGTTATTATTTCACAATACATTCTACCAACTTTTCATTTTCTTAATGGCTCCTCATGGGATATTATCAAGAGCTCTGGATCCAGGAATAATGTAAAGAACAGTGATACCCATAAAATGAAAATGAAATAAAACCCAGAATATTTTACAAATAGTGAAGAAGTATATGTTTATCATTTCAACCCACCTAGCCCAAACGGGTTGCCATGAGTTATTTTTTTTTGGGAATAAAAAACAAAACTCCGACACAAAGTTGTGAGTTTGCCGAGAAATGATTATTATAGGTAAGTACTAAAGGGGATTTAGCTAAAAAGTCAGCAAATGGTAAAGGTGAGTGACAAAAAGAAAGGAAATACCCATGAATTGCTTTGAGAACGAATGCTTTGTCACATATGCCATACTTACATTATGTCGTTTCACAAATGCCTTGCTGATAAAATTCAAACTTGACTTGGACAGCTTGGACTCGAACCCATGATAAAGCTAAAGATCCAAAGTAAACTGCATTCAGCAGAGGGGGTCTTAGAGTTTTTAGAACAGTTTTTAGTATGCCAGGGTGACCACCAAAAAATTTTGCTTCCTGAAAAAGGGTACCGCGAGATCAGCAAAGTTTGGAAACTACTGGGGAACAACATAGCTAAAGTCAGTCTGTCAGTCTGTCCCCATAGAAGGACTTATCCAAACCTGGTCGACCTATATATCAAATTAAAGGTCTTTTTACCAGGATCACGAGGGACGGACCCAGCTTGTTATCTTGATAATTCCGAAGTTGTAAGTACATTTAATTTGAGTCAGTCTAGTTAGCTTGGAGGGTATCGCGTCTACCTCTTGTTAGCTCTAAGTCGTGGGTTCGATTCCCACCCGTGGCAGATTTTATCCTAAACAGATGAAGTTCGTTCTTGGAACGGTTTGCTTTCTATTATCCTGTCTTTCTTCTCTCTTCGCTTTCGGGACGATAAGACCTTAGCAGTTACAGTTCCTTCTATCAAACCTCTTGAAATAAGGAATCGAGGACAGCATTGTAGTATTTGTAGTAGGGTATAAATGAAACATAAAAATGTGGATACAAATACCCAGACTATCTTAACCCATTTCTCGGACAGTCTGAAATGTTTTCAATCATTGATTTCCACCCAGACCCACTGGGGACATTTATCCACTTTTCAATTTGTTTTATAGCTTTTTTTAATTCTATTTCTCTCTCTCCCTGTATCTATCTATCTGTTTCTTTTCTTCTTTGGTAGTCTGAGAGACGACGAATCGTAAATCCCTCTTTCCCTCTCTCTCACTCTCTCTTCCTTTCTCTCTCCCTTTCTCTCTCTCTTCCTTTCTCTCTCTCTCACTCTCTCTTCCTTTCTCTTTCCCTCTCTCTCTCACTCTCTCTTTCTTTCTCCCTCTCTCTTCCTTTCTCTCTCTCTCTCCATCTCCCTTCTCTCTTTCTCTCTCTCCCTACCACTGCTAAGCCATTCTTTACTGAGTTCATAGAATACAATAAACCCTTACTTTTTTTGTCCGAAATTTATTGTCTAGGGCTTTTCCTTTTCGGCCATTTAGTGCTCACTTGGTGGCGTAGACTGCTCGCCTGGTAAACGGGAGGTCGGTGGTTCAAGCCCAGTCGTGACAGGGAATTTTATCAATTTTTATCTTCATTTATTTGAGATCCCCACCCTTCCTTGAAGCGATAGGTCGTTCGAGTAATTCTTTGAGAATTTAACCAGATAGATAATATTGTGGTCCCTGGGTTAAAACCGTCATCTTTTGGGGATTTTTTCCCTTTTTTAGAGAGAAAAAAAAGAGGGAAAGTAAAGCTAAAATTCAGAAGATAAAAGAGGAACAGTTTCAACTTTGGAATTGAGATAACTAGGACACTAAATATGGGACCGAAATATATTACACGAGGGAAAATTTTTAACGATAAGGGAAAGAACTGAAACCGCCCCTCCCTCTTCGCATAATAATATCTCTTATTTATGAAAACGCTAGAAAATGTAAATGATAAATTAGAATGAGGGGGGGATTTCTTTTTCAAGGTTTGTGTTTGGGTTAAAAGAAGAAGAAATGGAAGAGGAAGGAAAGAGAAGACTGGTGTGAATGTCACACGACTTTCTATGAGGTAAATTCAGGAACTTTTCTTTTTAACCCTTCAAAGAATTTTTCACAAAAATTGGTAGGTACCTGAAAATTGGTCCGATTTTTACCAAATTGTAACAGTCGCATCCTTAGAATTAAAACATACCTATATTAGGAATTCAAATTTGGGGGTCTCTTTTTATTATTATTAACAATTATGTGAAAATTCCTATAAAATATAAAAAAAAACTCTTTTTTATCTCGTTCTGGGAACGTCAGAAGTAATTTATTTTAATTATTTATTTACGTAGGTATACAATTGAGAAAAAAAAGTCACAAAATAACACTGGAAAATAAATAAAATAAAACAATTTAACATTTATACACATCAATTTATCACACGTAGTTCTGTGGGTATGCCCAGAGAGAGTCCTTTGTATTTTGTGACAAAATCATTTTTTTTTTTTTTTGTTCTTTAAAGTTCCTATCAAAAAAACACAGACCCAAAGTTGTGACTTAGCCGAAAAATGAATAGATTATCCCTAAAGGAAATTTAGCTAAAAATGGTTAGGTGGTAGAGAACGCCTCCGGCGTTAACCTCACCTAGTGGTTGCCTTCCACTCAAGAGTCTATTATTATTATTAAAAATCAAAAACATCTATTCTAGTATCCATCAACATCTAAACATCTATTGTGCTCTAGTTTCCCATTTACCTAGTTAGGAATTATGACGTTATGAGTTATGAGCCCCAAAGAAACCAGAAAACCAGGTAAGAAGTGCCTCTAGGGCCTAGAGGCACTTCTTGTCAGCTGCAGAGTGTCCACAGAAATCGCATCTAATGTCATGTGGTAAATTTTCATAATAAAATGAAATTATATTATAATTACATTACACCAGGCCATCCCCCCCCCGTGAGTTGAGTTTTTGCGGCCCTCGGGTGCCCTAAGGTTGGACAACCCTGCTCTAGGTAAATCCCCGAAATCTCCTGATGTAAAACTGCTCATTTAAAACCAGGCACATTGCATACGCACGATACTTTCCAGGCATTCATACAAAAACTTTGAAGCCAGAAATCGAAACCCAGAACTCCGGTGTGCAAACCTAGTGTGATGCCCACTCGGCCTGAGTGACGTTTGTATCAATACTAACATTGATGGGAGGTTTGAATAACCTTCCAAGCCAAAATTTATTAATACCGACAACTGGATTGAGGTGAGATACCTAATGAAAGGTGAAACCTTTTCCACTTCTCCCCTGGAACAACGCCCATTGATGTATGGAGGTAGGTACTGAGTAAAAGTAAATAGAGAGGTAAAGATAGTGTCAGTAATGATACTGTTAATTGGTCAACTTGGATCAAGAATAACAAAATAAAGCTGATTTAGTTGCCTAGGGCATCCTTTTCCAACTAACCCTCAATGAACTATGCCCTTTTGCCCCGTTCGAGGGACCCATCATAACCAAATTTGAAAGGGAAAGTAAAAATAACAAAAATCTCAATGCTAGAAATCAGCCGGAATCTAACCTAAAATCTGTATCTGGGCCTAACAAAAATAGGTCACAATTCTCAAAGTCCGTTCTAGTTCTACGCCATCAAAAAAACATTCATGTAAATTTATATAAAGAAAAAATAAAAAATACCTATAGGAATAAATAAATGAAAATGTGTGTCTAGACTTATAATTTTTTCCCTCGTTGTATATCTGTAAATGTATAAGTATGTAGGTTCTACATAGACAAATAGATAATAGTGATGCATTTATTATTACTATTATTATTTACTTTCTATGATTTTTTTTCAAAGCCATGAATGATAAAGGTCGAGAAAAATGAACATTTATTTTATTACTCGTTGTGACCCCGATCTAAGAAGAAGCACTTAAAAGTAGGTACAAAGCTACCTACAGGCTATAGGTAGTTAGTTATCCGTACTTCGGTGTGTTTTATCATACTGATTGACCTTGCAACAGTTGAAGTTGAAAAAACGTGAAAAAAGCACCTATACTTATTCACATACTACATTAATAATTATTGAAGAAGCTTAACAGATATTAGGTAGGTATAAAAACTTGTACTTGGAAAATAAATAATGTAGGTAGGTATACCGACTTTTAACTTACTCTTGTTATAACTACTTACTAATGTAGGTACTTATAATACGAGCATTACGAGTAATACCCATTTACATATAAGTACCTATTAATATGTAGGTAGGTACCTAGGTACTTTTTTTTATCCCTATACCTACCTCATATTCAAATCTCTCAAAGATCCCTACCTGTTTTTCCTGCTTTGCTTCATTTTTCTGCACTTCATCTCTCTCTCTCTCTCTCTCTCTCTCTCTCTCTCTCTCCTCTTATCCTGAGTGTCCATTATGTATCCCAGGAAATATATCTCTACTGACCTATTAATCCGAAATGATTGCATGTTCAAAAGGAGTAAAAACATCTGGATACCCTTTCCATACAAAAGGCACAAAAACCATCTCATCTGTGTAAAAATGGCAAAAAATTAAATAAATATAAATAGGTAGCTAAATGATATAGGTACCTTCGTGAATTCTGACTTCAATAAGGGTATAATCAGTTCAGCAAACAAGAACAAACATAGATCAGCCGCTCACTATCAGGTACCTAGACCTGATCCGTAATACCTACACCTGATCACGTCCGCCTGTCAGGTCCACCTGATAAGTACACACACTGTCAGGTAGATTTGACAGGTGGGCACGGATGAAAAGGTCCACCTGTCAGATCTACCTGATAGTGACTAGCCTTACAGACAAAACAGACCAACCAAGATTTCACTAATGCTTTTTTACTTTCCTTATCCTACATATTTTCTTCCCCCAGTTTTTTGGGTTCTTTGAAATCCATTCTTACTTTGGTATAGCTACTGTCAAATCTGTTGGTTCTCATTGTTATTTTATCACGCCCTAGAAATCCCCCGGAGCAAAATCCAAAAGGAACAAAAGGACGATAACATACTTATCGCTGAGAGAAGATTCAAACTTAAAAATGTGAGGAAGGAGGAGAAAGAAAAGTGGAAAGAGAAGATAAAAAGGATAGAGTGACAGAGGAGGAGGAGGAGGAGGAGGAGGAGGAGGAAAAAGGGGGATGACGAGAAGAAAAAGAACATTAAAGGAGATAACAAAACCGACACACATTATATGCAATATAACAATATGGACTGAGAAAAATATAAAAATATACATGGCAACCTATATAATCATGTGTACCAGACAAGCAATGGGGGAAAATGAAAATACAGTGTATGTGAAATTATCTTGATGAAGAAACTATAGAGAAGGAACAAGGAAAGAATGGAGGAAATATAGAAAGAAGGAACAACAAGATGGAAAATGGACAAAGCAATCACAACACGTCAAGATATGGGAGAAAAACTATGTGCACACATATCTCGTAAAACTGGTAACTGGTAATGTATCACATTCACAAAGCTTCTTCTAATGTTAGTGCAAGTGAATTTCCAATTCTAATAAACATGTAGTTAATATATTGATCTATTGTGTGGAGTTGTGAAGTTCTTACTCTAAAGCTTAGGTACTCGTTGCATAATAATTACATCTTGGTTTGTTTATGGTCTAATAGACCGTTTATGTTTAGTTGTTTACCTGGTACACGGAGAAAAAAACCAGGGTGCCGGCAGCCCAATCGGGTGACTGGGTTCCGGCACTCTAATATTGAACTCTATATCGGGAGGCTCGACACTATAATATAGCATTCCAATAGACTAAATCAGGGGAAGTAACCCAATAATAGAGTTCTTCCACCCTAAACTTGTGGCACTCTGTCACCATGTTTTTTCTCAGTGTAAGAATGTCTAGCCCCTAGAGGAGCATATACAGTCGACCGGAGTCGATCGATATCGACTGGAATACATCCAGACCACACACCATGAACATTTTTTTACCTTTTTTTTTAAGAATAATAATAGAGAATAAGAATAATAAAAAAGGATTTTGGGGTTGAAAAACATTGGACTTTTTTGTCGTACAAATATTTCATGGTACACCAGGGGTGGATGGAGGGGCTACTTAAAAAAAAAATAATAATAAATAAAGGGGTAATAATTAGGGTGGATCACTTTGCCCAACGGATCACTTTGCCCGAACTTCCCCTAGGTTCAATACCGTTGTGAACCACGTTTAATGCCTAATCAACGAATCATAGAGAAACAATCAATAAAATATATGAAGTAGAGGTCGGAGAGGAACATTAAAAGAAACACCGATCTGATTTCAAAACTGACGATCCTGGCAAACGTTCATGAGGTTTCGAAAAACTTTCATCGTTTCATCTTTTCAGCACCAACCAAATGGTCGGAAGAAAGTTACCACACCATTACCATAATATTATCAATTATTTATGAACCTTTTACTTTTTTTCTTGTAACAGTTGTATTGGTAAGTTGGAATTTACATGATAGTTTCTTGTAATAGACTCTTGTTACACTACTAGCTATTCTATTAAGATTTAAAGACTTTTTTTTTTACAAGGAAGCTCCAGTAATGGCAGAATCTCATTTAATACAACACATTCGTTCATTAAGAGATGACCTTTTTCCGTGACACTTTATGACTTTTGATACAACAGTTACCTACTGTTGTTTCTGCTAGTTAGTTTTATCCATATGACTTTTTTTATCCATATGGATAGCCAGGGAAGATTTATAATAATGTCTTCTTCTCAGATCACTGCATTCAATTAGTCTAGATCACAGGTTGAATCAAGGTTGCAAAACATAGGAATCCGGATCTATTCTGCTTTAACTGATGGTTACTGACATACTGTTATCTGATTGGTCGCCCGTCTAATGTTTTCGGCTCTCGACCAATCATGATAAAACTTTCTTCTTATTTCTTTCCTCAGGTTGTTTTAAACTTCTTGAACTGCTTTCCAAATGTAACTTTCGTGACCCTAGAGTCTAGTCTAGGGCCCAGACTATCACCTCAGACTACTTACAAACACTGAGTAGAAATAATGCCTAATATACTTTTGCATTGCATTATGAGTATCTACACCTAAAGTGTAGATAGGCACAGGAACGAGTATGGATAGAAACCTATAATAACTAACTTACAAACACTGAGTAGAAATAATGCCTAATATACTTTTGCATTGCATTATGAGTATCTACACCTAAAGTGTAGATAGGCACAGGAACGTTGGGAATGAGTATGGATAGAAACCTATAATAACTAACCTATGTATAGTATACCTACCCAATATCTACGAATGTGTACGGACCTGGTAATGTGTGACATACTTATCTTTGTGTAACCTATATGTTGATAACCTAGAAATGACATTATGGCTAGAAACCTGGTCCACATAGTGCTTTCCAGAGTGTACACTTCTGCTCCACTAAGTACAACAGTCACTTGAATGACCGAGAAAAAGTAATGAGAAAATATGAAAGGAACCCAAGTAATGTTCGTTAAGTGTAGTCAGACACGTACCATCAGTAAAGACCTAAGCAGTTATACAGTGACGTTAAACCTCTATCACAGAGGTTTCCAACTAGCAGCCCGCGGGCCACAGACAATTTTTGTGGCTCGCCAAGCTTTTTGGGATCTGTACAAACTTACCTAAGTGTAAAAAAAAAGTTTTGGTACGTAGGCAAAAATGGGCATTGAACCCGGCTCTGCCGCGTGCAAGACCACACAGGTGGCCCGCCAGACAATTTTTGTGGCCCGCCAAGCTTTTTGGGATTTGTACAAACTTACCTAAATGTAAAAAAAAAGTTTGGTACTTAGGCAAAAATGGACATTGAACCCGGCTCTGCCGCGTGCAAAACCTGTGTAGTTATCATTGAGTCATGGAAACTAACCTCCTTTAGTGTTCAGCTACAATTAGGAGAATACTTTCTGAAAATTTTCGCCTGCGGCGCTCAAAATTCGATCGGACTCCATTTCTGAAAGGAGAAGGTGCTCCCCTATGTCCATATGTGGCCCGCGAAGTACCTCCTAATGTAGCATGTGGCCCGCATACACATGGAAGTTGGAAACCCCTGCTCTATCAAAACAAACACATATATTATCTACATCGTCGCCACAATAGTAAACTGTACGTTCCTACTTTTCTCTTAACATTAACTTACTTACTGTAATTTTTCTAAAGATGTAGGTAAGTCAGGATGAATTGAACATTTTTGTGATAATTATGGAATTAGATAACCGTTTCCCTGTATTCGCCGGCTGGAGAGTAGAAAACCGCAAGTTTCGATTTGACTGAAGTCCTGTAGATGGTATCCACTGAAAAGTACAGGTATATCTATATTATAGGTACATGGTATCCACTGATAAGTTGGTAGGTACTTGCTCAATGAGCCTTGGTTTCTGTCGGAAACTTTCTGATAATTTTAACTGTAAAATCGCTAATAAAATCAGGAGATGTGATGTTTTAGATTGAAATTGTAACTGTCACTGGAGACTTTCTTTGTAAAAATTTCCCAACAGATGGTCAATATAGCAAATCCTCGTAACTGAAAGGACTCCGATTTGATTCCCAACAGAAGCGACATAAAAATATTGAGTCCTTAGTTCTTTCCAGCGCAGTGTAGAGGTCTAATCCTCCCATTAGGAAGTTCATTTCGGCTGCAGAAGTAGGCTTGTCAGAAGACAACAAGGCGAATCAATGGCCATTTGTAAGATTAGTTCAAATAAATTGACTCAGTTATTTCCTACTTCTTCTCCAAACACGAAACACGCGTCTACCAACTCTCGTCCAAGCAAGTGCCTCGTTATTTTGCATAGAAGAAATTATCTAACGTAAATGAATGGCCCCTGATCTCACTGCTGAATACAGATCATGTTCAAATCGATTTGATTCAACTTTAAAGTGCAGTGGAAGTGCAGTGATTAGCGATAGTGCCCGGAGGCGAATCAATCTATGAGATGCAATTATCTCGATCGAAGCTTGGAGTCTTCGAGATGATGTGTCTGGTTAAGATTTAAACTTTCTCGGGATCTTTTTATTATTGAAACTTTCCTCAGTATGGGTTAACCCTGGGGAGAATGATTGTGCCTTCGAGGATTTTGATAGAGGGAACTGTATCTGCTGAGGCCTTATCGTCCTGAAATCGGAGAAGAAGAAGGACATCAGGATAGGGGAAAACCAGTCGTTGCTCTCAAGGATGGCAGTGCAATAGTCCTAAATTAAAATGGACGCGGCACACAAGGGATCAGGAAGAGACCGCCTTAACATAATAATAATAATGCTCTCAAGGATTTAAGTTCTTCAGAATCCTTCGAAAGACCTTTCAGAATCCTATGTAAAGAATTAAAATCCTGATGGTGAAAAAGTAATCCTTTGAATGTGTACAACTGTACACAGGTCCGCACTATCAACGCAGGCTATCCTCGTATTTTCGGAAGTATCTTAAGCAGTTTAACAAAGGATGGGAGTCTCGTGAATTTTGTATCAATTGTCAGTAGCCATAGCCTAGTAGCAGACTGGGCAACCACGCAGGTCGTAAAATATCGAAAGGGTTAAATTGAAGGATTGTCTGTTGAATATTAAAGGATGTCTATTAACACATTGACGGCATGATGACGGATTTTTCTCCACGCTAAATATTCTTATTTTAATTTTCTTCAGTTTTACTCATACTGCTTCTCTACTTACGAGTATCTCTTACCTACTTATCTTTTTGCCAATAGGTGCAGCAGTACAACTCAAATGGTCAGCTACCTACTTAGCTGGGTTGTAAAATCTTTCAGCAGTGATCAGGAATTACAGAACAATAGTACCTCAGTTAGAGAGCTCAGTTGGCTCAGAATCTAAAGGCGCTTACTATACGGAGGCAACATGAAACATGCTTCAGTGAACCACTGAACCATGCTCAAAGGTGACATGTGACATGCCCCAAGACCATATAAATACAATGCAAAATCTTTGAAACATGCCGCATGTTGCCTCATCCTCATATTGACCGTCAATAGTGATAGTTTTGAAGCATACTTCAGTACAACAGTCTTCATACTGCCTCAGTGTAATTGCACCTTCAGGTAATTCAAATAGGTACGTGGGTATTTGCGACTACTGACTTACAGGAAACAGCTACTCTTGGCTCGGGAATGGAGTAAGCTAAATAAAGTAGTCACAAAATATTGCCACTCACTATCAGGTAGAGCTGACAGGTACTCCTGATCAGGTCCGCCTGTCAGGCCTACCTGACAGTGAGTGGCTGTCCTTAGACGAAAAGAGATTGTAGGTAACTCGGTCGTTTTCGTCTTAACTTCAGTCCCCAAGAAGGATAAGATGTTAGGCTTACAACGTCTGAGAATCAATCTTCTTCATAAGGATGGCGTCTTAAAAAGCCGAGACAGTCAGCGTTACCTATTCTGTTTTATAATTGTCCAACTACACCTAGATACCAAGATACTTCTGAGATTAAACATCCAAGGATTAAAAAAAAAGAGCTCAAATACCGTCACGACCTCATACGCTTAACCCTATTAGGACGTTTTTTGTTTTCCTTGTCTTAGTGAAGGTACCTGTATGTTTTATTCTATTCCATATCGTCCTGTGACCCAGAAGGAACAGCGTGGGTTGAATCTCCATACTTCTTTCGTAATGGTCACGCATATTATTGCTGGATGAATGAAAGAATTCTCACCACTATAGAAGAAGAAGAAAAATCTAAAAATAAGGAGCGTTCGATCCGTTTGATTCTACAATGCCGGACACTAGATCACACAAATGAATGTGTAGGAGTCTCTGGACTCATGTATGAATGTTAAAAAAGATCTTAATGTAGTTGTCTTTTTATAGTTGAGATCTCTGTTTTTATAATAATTATTTTGTAGGACTCAGGGAGCTAGAAAAGATAGAGCATATTACAGGGACTGTGATGATATTTCCTCAGGCGTGTTTGTATAGGACAAGGGAAATAAAAACGCCTTATCATAATAAACCTAGGTATGTACCCAGAAGAAGCAATTATTGCAAGTCCCCAGAGCAATATTTGAAGAAAAATAGAAAGTAAAAGTTGTGGCCTTACATTTTACCTATTACTTTCTTTTTAGTTTGTCATTTGTCACTTAAATTTTGGCCAAAGTAATGCAAGAATCTGAATTCCCCAGGTACTTTCGGGCTAGGGGTGAAAAGCCCCTTTACTTTCCCTTGGTGCTCAGCTCTCATAAACCAAAACATAATCCTCAAAGCCTATCTGAAACATCCTACTTACTTTCTTTTTAGTTTGTCATTTGTCACTTAAATTTTGGCTAAAGTAATGCAAGAATCTGAATTCCCCAGGTACTTTCGGGATAGGCCTGAAAAGCCCGTTTACTTTCCCTTGGTGCTCAGCTCTCATAAACAAAAACATAATCCTCAAAGCCTATCTGAAACATCCCCTGATAATGCTGCACTATTAAAAAAGTAATGACCTAATGACTGACAGGCAATTCGATGCATAGAGCAGCATAGCTATAAGATAGGTGTAACCATACCGACAACCATCAATATACTCGAGATATCTATTAGGATGGTTCAAAATGGGTCAGTAGGTAGAGAAGAAATTAATAGAAAACCGCGTAGAAACACATTAATATTTAAATTATAATATCTAGGTATTGTATAGGTACTCTGAAATTCTGCCTTGATGAATCGACAGGCCTGGGACATGTAGAAAGGTGGTCGGTAATCAAGACTGGAGAATCCATAAGACAAGTTATGATAACCTATGAGAGTATAAGAGACTTTGCAATTGTAACAATTATTATTACAAATAAAGTATATATCTATCTATCTATCTATCTATAAGAGACTTTGAGAGGCTCATCCTAGAAAGCTGTGTAAAAGATGAAGATGGTATAATAGCACACAATTTACGTCGGTTTCAAGAGTAAACACATGTAAACGTCAGAAAAATATAAATAAAATATAAGTAGTGTCATAGGTAAGAATTTATGGGAAAGAAATTTGTGGTCTAGGCAGTTAGGTTGAATCTCAACACACGTTTCTATCAACTTTCATCTCGAGATCTTCTAATTTACCTAAATATCTAACGAGTACATAAATCTTAATATATAAATGAGTTCTAATATAAAATTACTAATCTCTTGTGTAAATTTAGGTTTTTACTTTCTACTACAAGTTTACATAAATTTCCAGTGCCTACAATCTTGTGAAATTGCCATTATGTTTTACTGTGACCCTGGTAAGGGGAGACTATCCCTTGCCGGTGTTAATGAACAAATAAATTATTTTCAACAAATCTAAACAAAAAGAACCGCTCTACAAGAACTGCCAAGTCCAAAATCGCAAGAACTCTTTGGCGCTAAAAGCAGCTTGCAAAACGCAGACACCTTTGTCTTAACTTCGCGATCTTCCGGTGTTGCCAAAAGCATGGGCGGTTTTGGCATCAACACCAACAGTACAGACGGCAACACTGTCGGCAAAAACATGGCGTTCATCAAGGAAATTCACGAGAGCATTCTCAACCGTCACGACTCGGAAATCTACCTGCTCGAACTGATGAAAAAGTGCGTCAGCAACAAGCTCAAGTCAGATCGCGACTATTGTGCGTCGATCCAGTCCATCATCACGCAGTCGAATAAAATCAACCAATCAGGAGGCTCCCCGGACACGAACTCACCCGGAGTCGCTTCGGCAATGATCGGGGAGAGTTGGAAATCCATCATGGCGGAGCTGAATAACTACGTGATGCTGATTCGAACTAACGCTCAGCATGTGGAGAAGATTACGCTGACTCAACTGAACAATTTGTACAACGAGAAGAGGAAGGCGAGGAAATACTATTACGAGCAGTACGCACGGATATCGGCCAAGTTCAATAATGTAAGTCAGCAGAATTTATTGTTTTATTCGCTTGCTGTTCTTAGTTCTTATTCTTACCTATTAGGGCCCAAGGACCATAGTCACTTTTGCTTTCCTTCCTTAATCATTTAAGTTTGAATAGAAAATTTCTTATTGAATTCAAAAGTTCCTAATCAATCTTAAGTAATGCATTCTTGAACAATTTATTTTTTAAATAGCAAACTGTGGTCTTTAGGCTAAATTTATTTGCCTTTGTGATACCTAGGTGATAGGTAGGTTACTTAGAAAAAAACATATTGAAGTTCCGCTTGTAAGTATTACCACACAGATCTTAAGCCATAATCGCTTCAGCCTTCCTCTATAATCCTTGATCTTCTATTTTCGAATACATAACAAGTGACATCCTATTTTGTCACTTAAGCCTTCACAGTCTTCACATAACATTAGGTGATTCCCTAATTCCATATTATCCTAATTTCCTACTCGTATTCTAGGTTGCACCTAATAGTTGACAGTCTTCCGAGTCTTGTGTCACAAGAATGACTGACACTTAGTGACAAGAAAGTTTCAAGCATGTCTGAAACAGAATTTAGGTCCTTGATTATTTATTATTTCTTAGGCCGACCACAGGTAGACGTGACAGTTACACCGGAACAGGTTCGCCTGTCAGGTCTAAGTAGTGATGAGCATACACACTATCAGTTAGACCTGACAGGTACTCCTGATCAGGTCCGCCTGTCAGGCCTACCTGATAGTGAGTGGCTGTCCTTAGACGAAAAGGGATTGTTGGTAACTCGGTCGTTTTCGTCTTAACTTCAGTCCCCAAGAAGGATAAGATAAGGCTTATAACGTCTGAGAATCAATCTTCTTCATAAGGATGGCGTCTTAAAAAGCCGAGACAGTCAATAACATTAGGTGATTCCCTAATTCCATATTATCCTAATTTCCTACTCGTATTCTAGGTTGCACCTAATAGTTGACAGTCTTCCGAGTTTGTGTCACAAGAATGACTGACACTTAGTGACAAGAAAGTTTCAAGCATATCTGAAACAGAATTTAGGTCCTTGATTATTTATTATTTCTTAGGCCGACCACTCACTATCAGGTAGACCTGACAGTTACACCGGAACAGGTTCGCCTGTCAGGTCCAAGTGATGAGCATACACACTATCAGGTATAGAGCTGATAGGTACTCCTGATCAGGTCCGCCTGTCAGGCCTACCTGATATTGAGTGGCTGTCCTTAGACGAAAAGAGATTGTAGGTATCTCGGTCGTTTTCGTCTTAACTTCAGTCCCCACGAAGGAAGATGTTAGGCTTACAACGTCTGAGAATCAATCTTCTTCATAAGGATGGCGTCTTAAAAAGCTGAGACAGTCATTAGGTCATTACCTATTCTGTTTTATAATTGTCCAACTATACCTAGCTACCTACCGAGATATTTCTGAGATTAAACATCCAAGGATTAAAAAAAAAAAGAGCTCAAATACCGTCACGACCTCATACGTTTAACCCTATTATTATAGGACGTTTTTTGTTTTCCTTGTCTTAGTGAAGGTACCTGTATGTTTTATTCTATTCCATATCGTCCTGTGACCCAGAAGGAACAGCGTGGGTTGAATCTCCATACTTCTTTCGTAATGGTCACGCATATTATTGCTGGATGAATGAAAGAATTCTCACCACTATAGAAGAAGAAGAAAAATCTAAGAATAAGGAGCGTTCGATCCGTTCGATTCTACAATGACGGACACTAGATCACACAAATGAATGTGTAGGAGTCTCTGGACTCATGTATGAATGTTAAAGAAGATCTTGACTTGATTGTTAGAACGCATGATTCATAAAGGATCTTTGATTGAGACCAATCAAATTAGGTCCAATCAAATGCAATCATCTCGGAATTCTTTAGTGTAGGTAGTAGTTACAGACTTGAGAAGTAGAGATAGGTAATCAAATTAGGTCCAATCAAATGCAATCATCTCGGAATTCTTTAGTGTAGGTAGTAGTTACAGACTTGAGAAGTAGAGATAGGTACCAACCTACCTAGGTACTTATTTTTAATGGTTTTAATGTCCATACTTTGTCAGATACCAATACCTGATCAATTACTGTTTATTCCTTTAGTAAGGGAGTGACAATCTGTATAATGATTTACCAGGTGAGTATATGTTTGGGATACGGGGAGTGAACGTGTTAAGTTTTTGAAAGAACCCTCTAACTAAACCTTTATTTAGAATTTTAGATTGTTTGAAATTGACTTACACCCCATTTATGAACAAAAATTCTCGCTCTTAAGTCAGACTGAAACAAATTTGGGCTATTCAGACGTTTGAAATGGATGCTTCATTGCAGCTTGAAGGCCAGTTTTTTTTTTTCATAAATATGGCGCATAACCTCTCATGGAACCAAAGATAAAGAAACAAATAGAAAGAGCTCTTGCTATAATGGGTTGTTTGCTGATTTTGGACAAAAAGTTGTTAAACCACTCGTGCTATTGCTGTTATGTACCTACCAAATTTTGATTAAAAAAAAAAAAATCAACACCAAGCCAACTGCATGCATGTGGTTAACATCGATGATTTTTTGTGTGGTTTGTTGATATTTTTTTGTTTGTTGGTTTTTATTAAGTTAATCCAAATATTTCTTAACCGTTGAATAAAATTTATTAAATAAACACTTTCGTTGATGAATTTTGGTAAATACCTTCTTGAGAAATTCAAAGTTTTTAGAACTTCTGAATTCTATAATTTAGATTGATATCCGAGGCAACAGAATAGAGGTTTTGAAAGGTTTTAGCATAGAAATATTAAGGATGCAATAAGTAAGCCAGCATAACCCGAGCCTGGTGCAATCCTGGATGAATCTTTTTGGGGAAGTAAAAAATAATTTGAATAAAAAAGTTACCAAGTCCAGCGCTCTGCTCAATTCGCTGACCTACAACAGTATAATTATTTGCATAGAATCATCATAATTCAATACTTATGACAAGTGCAATACATAATACACAGAGGTAGCTAAACCTAAGGGAGCTGAAACACGCGTTTAAGACATTAGGTACCTATCTCTTTGAATTAAAATATGGTACCTAGGTAATAAATAATCCAAGGTATTAAAGAATATGTAGTTGTCTTTTTTTATAGTTAAGATCTCTGTTTTTATAATAATTATTTTGTAGGACTCAGGGAGCTAGAAAAGATAGAGGATATTACAGAGACTGTGATGATATTTCATCAGGCGTGTTAATAGGACAAGGGAAATAAAAATGCCTTCATAATAAACCTAGGTATGTACCTAGAAGAAGCTATAGCTACCTACTTGACGAATTCTTGCTTGTAGGTAACACGTTAACAGTAAGTAAGTAACAGAGATGTCATGAGGTGCATTATTTACATAGGTGAGAGTCAGATTTATTACCTATCCGATGACAGTTCATATGTGTGTACATATTATCTGGTATGCCTACACAAGTACATAATTATGCAGTAGGTACACACTAACAAAGGTAAAACAGCACAGATGACAGTGTTGTTGCATACCAACACAAGCACACATTGCAGAGGTATCTGTCTCCTATGTCAAGGCAGTCCACTCAAGTATAGCTATGTCCAGATAGATTTCACTTGCAGGCAAATTCCTGTGGAATGACCGTACTGTACTTATTATGATTGGAAAATAGTGGGACTTCCCATTAAGCCCGAGGATAATATTTATAAAATACTTCATAGGTATGTAGGATGAAAAGCATTACCTATCAATATTCAATTATTCATCTAGATTTTAGACTATTTAATTTTGGTTACCTGTTCTTTGAAGAATTTGTGATTATTATTATTATTTTTTTGTGCCATGAAATTTCACGTCTAGTAAATACTTTCCTATGGTAAGTAGGTACCACCTAGGTACACACAGAAGTAGAAAGAAAGAGGACCTTGAATAATATTATGACCATCAATTCAGTAGACAAGTGCACATCACTTTCTGAACTTGATTCTCTATTCTGACCAACGACCAGTGAGCAATGGATGTTCAAGAAAGAAGAATCTTCGAACAATCACAGCAACAACAAAAATATCTTCAAAATAAACTAGATAGAGGTATAGGACTATAGGTATTTGCCCAGTGAATTAACAAGAACAACGAAAGTAGAATGGAAGAATGAAACATTAGTAATTCGAGTGTGTGTTTGCTCTTCAGATTTCTTGTCTTGGAAGGGAAGTCTTGTGTTGTCTGGGAGAAACTCTTTATCATTCTGGAATTAAGCTGTACCTATGCTTTGGGTACTTTTATATAAGATTATCATAATAATCTTTGTCTAGGTACCTACATAATATCTACGTACATCATAATAATACTTATAAACAAAATAATGTAAATCGGAGCTTGAGAAACAATACCGCCTATCGACCATTTTAGAATCTTTTGAGAATAAGGGTAAAAGCGGTCTTTATCGTGAATTTCCAAAGACTTTTTTTGGTATGGGTGAATGATTTTGTTTCTGAACTCTTGGATTCTAAACATCTCCTTACTGATCTCCTTCATTTTCTTCAAACTGTTTGCAAAGAATGGTCAGGATTCTAGACATGTCAAATATCCCATCTTCAAAAGAAAAAGTTATGTTGTTTCTTACTGGCGTTCTTCTGGCCTGTGTTTATAATGTATTTGCATCAACCATGGTACCGATGTGAACTAGTGTTCATATTGCAGATGAGTTCGTGTGATCTATGGTGGTCCCATTCGCATTAACATAAAATACACTTTGTTGGAACTCCAATCTAGGATGGCTTGATTAGATTGTGTGGTCTAAAACCAATGCTGATGCTAATGTTAAGTAGGTAGGTAATTTGAAAATTAATAGGTAGGTAGCTAAAATATGTGAGCAGGTAATTTGGTAATTGGCTAATTGGAATTCTCGGTATTGCTAAAAGCTAAAACTTGTTTTTCAGTGGTCAGCAGGTAGGTACCTACTGTAATTTTATTACGTAGGTACCTAATTATGTACTGCGATGAATGTTTAGATTTTCTTGATGAAAATTTGACCAAACTCATCAATAAAAAAATATTTTTTATCTTTTGTTGTTGGAATTGAAACTATCTGTTTTTGAAAATTCAAGTTACTTATTAACTTACCTACCACCTATATATGGTACCTACTATAACTACCAGAATATGGTAAAACTAAAATTACCAAATTAAGTACCTAAGTACCTGCCTCATTAAAGTTCAACCTAACATTGCGTGATGCTATGTGTATAATCAGTTATTCACCTGTGTAATAGGAATTAGATGCTTTGTAAATAGGTATAATAGGTGTTTAGTTTTACATATTTTTAGTAACACAAACAATTACATCATTGTAAATTAATCAGCTGTTTAGAGTTTACACAGATACCTGCCTTCAGAAATGAGATAGTTGTAAAGTATTGTGGGAACTGTGCTAAATTGATGGTTGTGGTTATGGGTATTCTTGTATTTCTTGTTTATAAATAAATCACATTGGTACCTACCTACCTACTTAAAGTACCAATTTATTTACCCAGGTAGGTACCTATAAGTTTCTTTTAATATGCCTTTTAGGTTATTATGCTTGATAATTGGATATAGTTCCTGATAGTTAGATAGGAAAAAAGTAAAAAAAAGAGTCATTAATAATTGTCGTTCTTCAAACAAAGCCTAATGAAATCTGTGTCATAGCATGCTAGGTAATTAGGTATTGTTACTGTCCACAGGTCTCCAGGATTTGGCAGACGTGTTTCGTAATTTTTAGTTAATCTGCTAATTACAAAAATGTAGGTATAAGCAGGTATGCGGCACCTGCTATTATTCAGTTAATGAGTTAACCATTGAAATATAAAATAACACCCTCATTATATCTAGGTATTTAAGTTTCGAGTAGGTATACCAATTACAACAATACGAGTAGAACGTACCTACCTACAATAGAAGGTATGTTGTGAAAGGTGAGGTATCTACTTACCTACCTATATCTACCGTATTGTTGTTTATTGTTTGGCAAAACAAACATCAAACAATACACATTGATTAACGCTAAAGCTGATTGAGAGGCCGACGACAAACGCCAACCCCATCTGAACATGGGAAAAGGCGAAGAAGAAGAAGAAGAAGAAGAAGAAATGTTTATACTGTTTCATAAGACAAAACAACGCAACCTTTTAATTGCTTTCAAGAAATCAGTGACATAAAACGTCGTAAAACTTAGCTCGATCCACTCGATTTTGCCTGATAAGCTCATACATAACAGTTCTACCTCGTTGAATTATTTACAACGATCCATTTCAGCCCAACCTCTTTTTATGTCCGACATAACAATAACGATGTTTTGAGCTTTGAAAAACAATATCACCGAAAACGGACACTGATCGGGACATTTACGGCCAGTGGCGTGTGTTGACATTTATAAAAGGGGAAGCTATAACAGTATGAACACGTCCGACATAACAATAACGATGTTTTGAGCTTTGAAAAACAATATCACCGAAAACGGACACTGATCGGGACATTTACGGCCAGTGGCGAGTGTTGACATTTATAAAAGGGGAAGCTATAACAGTATGAACCCATATGCAGTGTGCCGATCTGCTGGTAGTCTTGGGACCGTCGCAAAATGGGAGCGTAGTCGCGCGACTTTTAGTAGAGAGTAGTCACCTGAAATAACAAACCTATGCTTGAAAATCCAAGCCTAGAGACCCCTCACACTCTAGAGATGACCTACGTCGCGCGACTTCAATGTGAGAGGTCTCTCATTTTCATAAGTTTGGATTTTCAAGCGACGTAGCTATAACAGTATGAACCCATATGCAGTGTGCCGATCTGCTGGTAGTCTTGGGACCGTCGCAAAATGGGAGCGTAGTCGCGCGACTTATAGTAGAGAGCAGTCACCTGAAATAACAAACCTATGCCTGAAAATCCAAGCCTAGAGACCCCTCACACTCTAAACTCTAAAGGTGGATTTCCACCAACGCGACCTACGTCGCGCGACTTCAATGTGAGAGGTCTCTCATTTTCATAAGTTTGGATTTTCAAGCTACGCGACGTGCTACTAAACTCGACCACGCTACCAATGTGGGACGGGCCTAATCCAGGCTGAATAATCACTTTAGGTATAAAGGTACACAGTAAGTTACAAGTTTATTAGAGGAGAAGTGAGGGAAAAAAACCTGTGGAGATAAAAGGAAGCTGTGATTTCCCAGCTTACACAAAGGATACGCCACTATTCAGCTCTCTGCCATTCAACCTGTTCTGGATGTAGGATGAAGGAATAAGGAATCCACATAAGGACTCGTTCGATAAGGCAAGACCCTATAAAACTCCAGATTGCTGATTTGAAATAAAATCTTATGGCTGTCCGTGTCACAGAAGTAGAGAGGAAGTCATACCTTACGTCTTAGTGAATCTCAATTTAGCATTAAATATGTAAATGTTAAAGCAGTTAGGTACTTTCATAGGTACAAAACTTACGTCTTAGATTATGTCAATTTAGCATTAAATATGTAAATGTTAAAGCAGTTATAGGTACCTACTTTCATAGGTGTACAAAACTTACGTCTTAGGTTAGAACAATACATATCTATTGGTGGATGTGCAATGTTCACTTTTTCAACGAAACCCAATACAAATACTGACAGACCTTACAGTGATAATAACTTACCTGCATTGGGTTATGTGAGTATAAAGCTCCCAGTAACACATCAAGGGGTCAACAAACTCAGGGGTTTTTGGTCGAATGAAGTGAGTTTTAAGATTTAACTCCATGATTTTGCAAAAAAAGGTCTCGAGGATTGTCTGTAAATCTATTAGGTAGGGTAAGTGTACCATTTATTCGCCCACCTAAAAAACGTACCATTTATTTTACCTGCATTATACCTTGAGAGCACTTGGTGGATGTACCTACCATTGAACTTCATTATTAAACTCAACACAAATAGGGTAAGTGTACCTACCATTTATTCGCCCACCTAAAAAACGTATTATTTATTGGCCCACCTTACCATACGCCACATAAGTCTGAACTGGACGAACTTTTTCAAGATCCAATTTCATCAAAAGAAAGAGCTTAAAGACTGCTAGCGAACCAGTGCTATTCAAAAATTGTAGTCATAAAAACAAAAATTAGAAAAATAAATGTGGGTAGGTGGGCCAATAAATGGTAAGTTTTTTAGGTGGGCGAATAAATGGTAGGTACACTTACCCTACCTAGATGTAAATCCATAACTGTCGGTTTGTCCAATTTTGATTAAATTTTTACATTTTAAATTTTAACGAATGGATGGTTGATGCTTGAATGCCCTTCAAACTCAACCTTTGCTAAGCAAGGGAAATTTCAAACTGGTGTGCTCTCTCTTTAAAGCCCCCAGCCAAACTAGGCTGGTCTACTCCTTGTTAGGGGTTCCCCAGCCAGACTGAGCTACTGGTCTACTTCCTTTTTAAAGGTTCCCCAGCCAGACTGAGCTACTGGTCTACTTCCTTTTTACTCAACCTTTGCTAAGCAAGGGAAATTTCAAACTGGTGTGCTCTCTCTTTAAAGCCCCCAGCCAAACTAGGCTGGTCTACTCCTTGTTTAAGAACCCCCAAGCCAGACCCCTTTATTCCCATAATCACTCTTATTACCTACTAGACAAAAACAATATAAGGAACTAACTATAGTTACCTACTTACCTATATGTATACCTATTATTATAACTTTGAAAATTCTTCCTCTCTTTAGTTCTTTTCCACTTGTTATCAAGTTGTAAAAGACAATCAACTCCTTGTTTAAGGTTCCCCAGCCAGACTGAGCTACTGGTCTACTCCTTGTTTAAGGTTCCCCAGCCAGACTGAGCTACTGGTCTACTTCCTTTTTAAAGGTTCCCCAGCCAGACTAGGCTGGTCTACTCCCTGTTTAAGGTCCCCCAGCCAGACCCCTTTATTCCCATAATCACCCTTATTACCTACTAGACAAAAACAATATAAGGAACTAACTACCTACTTACCTATGTAGCTATTATTATAACTTTGAAAATTCTTCCTCTCTTTAGTTCTTTTCCACTTGTTATCAAGTTAAAATAGAGAATAGAGAAAAATGATGATGAATGTATGATCTCCCTCACTCTCTCTCTCTCCCATAAAATGTGCGAAATGAGAAAAGATAATAGATGTGAGAAGTGAGAAGTGAGAGAGAGAGAGAGAGAGAGAGAGAGAGAGAGAGAGAGAGAGAGAGAGGGGGGGGAGGGAGGGAGGGAGGAAGAAATAAAAATAAGAAAGAAAAAATAAATTATAAACATGTCCCTTGACAATTATAACGTCTTTGTTTCTACCTATTTCTTCCTCTTCCTCCTCCATTTATTTCTTCTTCTTCCTCCTCCTCCTCCTTCGTCTTCTCCTCCTCCTCATTTTCTTTCATCTACTTCTTTTTCTAGTTTTTTTTTCATCTAGGTACCTCTTATTCTTCCTCTCCCTCTATTTCTCTTGGTTTTTAGTCCGTCCTTCCTTTATTATTACTAATAATAAAAGGTATAGGGGACGGACTATTGTATTCGCTTCGGTGTCGTCGGTCTGTCGGTCGGTCTGTCCCCATAGAAGGACTTATCCAAACCTAGTCGACCTGTATATCAAATTAAAGGTCTTTTTACCAGGAACACGAAAATGGTTTTTTTTCTCATTTTCTCACACAAATGAGCTCTGATCTTGAAATTTGTCGCGACGACCTATGAACTCAAAGCGAGAAAGTTTTAGATAACACTTCAGTCGATCATTTAAGACCGGTTTTAGCGTCACCTATGTTAAGCTACGCCGAGAAAGGCCAATAAATGGATGGGTGACTTAAACATTATATTGGGAATAAAGGGAGAACGGGCTCTAGTCTTGATTTTAAATCATTACATGGAAGTAAAATCAAAAAATCAAATCGAGAATGATAATAAACTGAATATTAAACAAATTAGGTAGGTACAAAGGTATTCTTTAACCATGATCGAATAAACTACGGGCTAAAAAATTCCCGGAGGGACGGGCCCTGCTTGTTCTTCTCTTATTATGTCATCATGTCACATTATTATCGTTGAAGGAAATGGCAAAACGAGAGAGAGAAAGAGAAAAAGAAAAAGAGGGGGAGGGAGAGAGAGAAAGAGAGGGAGGGAGAGAGAGGGAGAGGGAGAGAGAGAGAAAGAGAGAGAGAGAAAGAGAGAGAGAGAGAGAGAGAGAGAGAGAGAGAGAGAGAGAGAGAGAGAGAGAAAGGCATTAAAGCAATCTGACTGTCTGTAATGGAAATTATTATGGTAGGTACTAAAGTAAGCTGTTGTGCTTCTCTTTAGCTATGTAGCCAGAGTCAGCCTAGTTAGCTTGAAGGGTATAGCGGCGTCTACCTTGTAAGCGTTAGGTCACGGGTTCGATTCCCGCCTGGGGCGGATTTTATCATATGGTTCGTTCTTGGAACGGCTGACTTTCTCCTATCCTGTCCTCTTTTCCTCTTCGATTTGGGGACGATAAGGACGATAGTATAATTATGTAGTAATTTCTAGTAGTAACCTACTGAAGTCTTGTAACTGTTAAAAAAAAGAAGAAAAAAAAAAGAAGAAGTGTGAATGACATTATCTCTAATTAGTTCCGTCACGTCAAGCTCTTGCGCATGCCGTTCGCGCATCCCCCGGGGGAGAAAGAAAAGGGTGATAATGATAAGATAGACGGAGAGAGAAAAGGATGGAGAAAATGGAAGGAAAAACAGACAGAGAGGAATAGAGAGAAACAATGGATTTGAGAGAGAAAGAGATAGGGAGAGAGAGAGAGAGAGAGAGAGAGAGAGAGAGAGAGAGAGAGAGAGAACACGAGGAAATAGGGATTAAAAAAACATTGCTGACAGACAAATGTCATGTCTACTGAAAGTACAAGTACTGGTTTGGGGTCATATTTCTGGGTTAGACTAAGGTTCAAAAAGCACTGATATGGCTTCATAAAGCGAAATTAGTAAGAGGATAGGTGGGAGATGTTGAAGGTAAAAGGGTTGTGGGTGAAAGCTAGGGTACAGGTTAGAGCAGAGGTTCTCAAACTGGGGGGCGTGGAGACAAATCAGGGGGAGCGCGAGCTTTTCCTATAAAAAAATCAAATTTATACCAAAATTACCTAAGATTAAAAGTTTTAATCGAAGATTTTTTCAGAACTTTCTCCTTGACGCTGCGAGGTTCAAAAAACTTGCGAATCCAAAGATTCGAACCTTTTAACTACCACTGGACAAAGTCTGTTCTAATCCATATAATACTGAAATTTTCTGTGGGCTACGGCTACGGATTGCATCATTTTTGGCTGCTTTAACATTTTTTAAGAGGATTGATAGAGGGAACTGTAACTTCTAAGGTCTTATCGTCCCGAAAGCGAAGAAAAGAGGAAGACAGGATAGGAGAAAGCCAGCCGTTCCGAGAACGAACCTTATCCGTTCAGAATAAAATCCACCCAAGGCGGGACGAACCTTATCCGTTCAGAATAAAATCCACCCTAGGCGGGAATACACCCTAGAATCCGAGACCTACCGCTTACAATTCAGACGCTCTACCATCCAAGCTAACTGGGCTGGCCATTTTGATTATCTTCAAAACCGCGTCCCCCCAGGTACTGAAAGTTCATCTTACCTCCAAACCAAACCTATTACCTGATCCTCCATACTAACACTGCAGAATATCGTGGTGAACATATTGCCACGGGCAAAATCATTTTTAATATGTATTACAACACTACGCCGTGTGTGATTCGGAACCGAGCTTGTCTGCGAGTAATGGCATTTCCTCTTATACTCCCAGCCAGTCACACAGAGCACGGAGGAGAATTACTAAAGATGTCGGTCTCTATTATAAAGAACCTAAGCGCGAAATATAACCACCCCATGAAGAACCAATGGATTGGTGGAAGAGCTCCTGTAAGGAGAATCATGCCATCGCATGATAATCGCGTCCACTTCGGATATAAGTCTCCCGATATTTGAACAATACGTTTCCCGTCCATCTATCCAAGTGATTTGATCGCCGCGAATTGTCTTCAGGTCTTGCTTGTTGGTAGATTTGTTGCTGACTAGTTGTCCGTCCTTGAACACGCCGCTATGGTACATGCCCAGCACTTCGTGTAACACAGCCATACCTGAGGAGAGATGGTGAGGAAGAAACATTTCAGAGCCATTGCGGTTGCATTGGAAGTGTAGTCGTGCAACTTTTATCCATTTTTTTTGTTTTTTTTTTTTTTTTTTTTTTTTTTTTTTTTTTTTTTTTTTTTTAAGAGGTTTGACAGAGGGAACTTTAACTGCTATGGTCTTATCGTCCCGAAATCGAGGAGAGAAGGAAGACAGGATAGGAGAAAGCCAGCCGTTCCGAGAACGAACATTATCCCATCAGGATAAAATCCGCCCCGGGCGGGAATCGAACCCGCGGCCTAGCGCTTACAAGGCAGACGCACTACCAACTAAGCTAACTAGGCTGGCTTATCTTTTTCATCAACTCATCAAGTTTGGATATTTTTTAAAACTTCCCGCCGGTTTAACAAATGAACTCCTCTGTGCTATTTGGCCGCCATTTTGAAATACCTGAAATACCTCTGTGCCAATGTAGCGGGAATAATTTGAATTTTGTCATTTCACATTTTTTTGATTTTTTTTTGTGCTTGAGTCTTGTGTGATAAAAAGGCAAATAAAAATCGTTCTCCTTTTTTTCCTGACTTTGTGGACAGTCCCTACCTCATTTAACTCTTTTTTCATACAGTAAAAATGTACTAAGTGTTACTACGCTGTAAACCTTACCTATATTTTGTCAGGAAAAATGTCAGTTCTCAGAAGTAAGTATATCAATCAGGGGTAGGTATCAATAAAATTTCAGATGTTAAGACTAACCGCCGTATGTATGAAGTCTAAAGATAAACTTTAGTTTAACTTGAAATGAAAATCTTGCCAAATTTCATGAAATCTAGCCAGTTATCTCAAGAAATGACATGAAATTGGCAACATTGTTCGTCTTAAGTTAAACTAAAGTTTAACTTTGGCTTTCATACATACGACGGTAAGAAGACCTACGTCGCGCGACTTCAATGTGAGAGGTCTCTTATTTTCATAAGTTTGGATTTTCAAGCGACGCGACGTGCTACTAAACTCGACCACGCTACCAATGTGGGACGGGCCTAATCCAGGCTGAATAATCACTTTAGGTATAAAGGTACACAATATTTGCAAGTTTATTAGAGGAGAAGTGAGGGAAAAAACCTGTGGAGATAAAAGGAAGCTGTGATTTTCCAGCTTACACAAAGCTCAAAGGATACGCCACTGTTCAGCTCTCTGCCATTCAACCTGTTCCGGATGTAGGATGAAGGAATAAGGAATCCACATAAGGACTCGTTCGATAAGGCAAGACCCTATAAAACTCCAGATTGCTGATTTGAAATAAAATCTTATGGCTGTCCGTGTCACAGAAGTAGAGAGGAAGTCATACCTACTCTAGTTTTGAGTCCAAACTAGGAAGTCGGAATGTCCAGATCTTCTTAGTATGCGTGATTTGACTCATTTGACCATAGATTGATAGATTCACATAAGAAGACTTATTAAAGTATCGAAGTGACGTATTCTTATGGATGTGATTGAGTGTTAATTGGTTGTTGAGATTTCTAAATGGTTTACATCCTATGAATACATCTTGTAATGGCTTGTACTGTTTTGGAAGTTGTCTTCTTTTTCTCGATATGCAAGAGCCATTCGATACAGTAAGGTATCTGATCACACACATGGTAGTGTTATTTAGCCAAAGTTCAAATCGATCGTGTAAGCGATCGGTTCTCGGAAGACGTCTGCCCAATCTGTCAATTTTAATGTTTATAGGTTTGTGCTTTAATGTTTGTACGCCATATTAGACATAAATACTAACTGGAAGAGGAAAAAAGATGATACCTGTCGAACAGACTTCTAGAAATGGAGTATTGCAGTACAATATTGGGTGTGTTTTTCCTCTCGGGAAACTTTCGGAAATGGAATCGAGTCTGATGGCGCACCATCTTGGATTTCCTATGGTTTAGTACAAGCGCCATCCAGTTACCTAATAATAATAATAGCGCTTATTTATACTGCTCGCATAGGACTGAAAAGTCCCTTTACTCCAGCAGTAGGCTACTACTATATTCCACCACAGAGTTATAAACTTATAAATATACCCACACTATTTTGCAGGGTGAGGGCTAGGGGGGTTAAAAAAGCTGCTTGTCCCGTATTTTCATCCAAAATCCCGTTTTTTTGACGGTTTAGGTCGCTTGTCCCATTTTGGGCTGAAAATGATCTGGCAACCCTAGAGAGAGTTGAAGAAAGGGAAGGAGAGAGAGAGAGAGAGAGAGAGAGTTGAAGAAAGGGAAGGAGAGAGAGAGAGAAAGAGAGAGATAAGGAGAGGAGGCAATCTCTTTCTAACGCGTGTAGAAAATGGTGTCAAGAGCTACATATAGGTAACCTAGACATAAATACATATGTAAGTATACTTAAGTAGGTATATACCTACCTATACACATGAGTATGTATTGAAGTACGTATGTATATAGGTACATATAAAGAGTACATAATCACACCGATACCGAATGTACTTATATGTACCTAGCTACTTAATAGCTACATAAATAGATAAGGCATAGGTAGGTAGGTAGATACTTGAGTATTTCAATAGGTAGGTAAAATACTAGCTAATAATACCTACCGTGTGTCCCAGAAAATCGGCAAACTCTGTTTGTCTAAACTTTTTTTTTTATAGGGAAAATATGGTCAGTAGATTTTTGAATTGATCAGAACTTTGGGGACTATTATACATGAGAAGGAGGAGGAGGAGGTAGCTCCCGCCACCAAAATCCTGATAGCAGTTATACAATGACGTTAAACTTCACCTAAAAACATAGACAGAGAGAGAGAAAGAAGAAGAGTCAGAGAGAGAGAGAGAGAGAGAGAGAGAGAAAGTTCAAAATGCATTAAAGTAGAAGTACCTTGTGCATCTTATCTAGTGCCTAAGGCAATCTGTTTAAATCTGGTATGTCCTCCTAAAGGTACTTTATGATATCTCTCTCACTCTTCCTCTGTCTCTCTCCCTCTCTCTCTCTCTCTCTCCCTCTCTTTCTTTGTCTCTCCATCTCTCTCTATCTTCTCTTTTCCACTCTCAAGAGGTTCCTCCAATTCTCTCACCAAATTCTCTCTCTCTCTCAAGAGGTTTCTCTCACTCAATTCTCGTTTCCTTATTCCACAATACTAATCCTCTTATAATGTCACTTCTAGTGACTTTACAAATCATTTTCATTTTTTTCCATATCAAAAAGCTCGCCTCTTTTGTACAATGAGTGATGATTTGAAGATTTTCAAGTAGCCTGACTCTTCAGTTATCGAGGTTATAATTGAACGAAGTAAGTTCCACATTTTTTTTTTTTTTTTTTTTTTTTTTTTTTTTTTTTTTTTTTTTTTTTTTTTTTTTTTTTTTGATAGAGGGAACTATAACTGCTGTTCCAAGAGAAGGAAGACAGGATAGGAGAAATCCAGCTGTTCCGAGAACAAACCTCACCAGTTCAGAATAAAATCCGCCACTGTCGAGAATCAAAGCAACCAAGCTAATCACACTATTTATCTGGACGCTAAAGAGGTTAAAATCTCCTGGCTTTTTTTAGTATATTTTTCCTACATAATACCTTCCCACTTATAATCTAGGTATACGTACCTAGGTTCGCAAGTACCCATTTGTCTGTATTAACAAAAATCTCCATTTCTTTCAAAAATTAGATAGGTAGGTCTTCTGTCATCTTCTGAGTAATGTGGTACTTTGACTTGAACCTTGACAGGACTGAGCCATTGACTCATAAACATAAGCACCACTGAGTCAAATAACAAAAAAATAATGATATTTTCAACTCGGTAAAATTATTTGCCTGGATAAGACATAGATACTTTTGTACAAGAATAGAATTCTGGAGCTCAAAATGTAATAAATGCCTACAGAATTTATAAAGTCAGATATAAAGAAAAAAGTCTGCCAAAAATAAGAGTAGACAGTAGGCAAATCAAGGGAGGAGAAAAAGAAAAGGAAGAGGAGGTCGAGGAGAAGGAGGAGGAGAAGAAGAAGAACCATATTTTTATAAATCTGTGTGTTACTGTTATTCTCTTTCAAATTTTGACTAAACACTAGGTAGCTAGGTACTGGTCTCGGATATTTTCTAAAAATCAGCAAAAACAATGCAAGGAAAGAGTTATTGTTGCTCCAAATTCTGTCAAAGGCGTCTCTTGTTTGAACTTTATGTGAAAACATGAACGAAAAAGAGGAGATGAAAAGAACAGGCAATAAATTTGTGGAGTCATTGTGAAAGGTTTCCAAACGACAAGACCATTGAAACAATGAGAACATTAGACGTATGGTTTCAAATAACCAATGTTGCATACTTTGAGTTTATATAAATGTTGCACACTTTGATATTAAAGGCTGGATTACAGACATGGTTAGTAGTCCAGCCTCGTGTAGTAAACACTTCTCCTCCAAGTAATACGTATTCCAGACCAGTTCTTTGGTCAGAAAGTCAGAATCAATTAGATTTATAGCTGTACATAAGTGCATTTTATCCAAATGGACTGGAATGTTACTGAACGCCATTAAACGAGACCAGTAGCTGAACTGTCTACTGACAATCAAGCCGTAAACTTAATTTGGAGATCACTCGAGAAGTCGAGACTACATTAGGCAGTCTCAATACTATCAACAGTTTTGTCTCTTAATAGTTATTAGTATCAACTGTTTAACCTGATTCTATCAACAGCTGGTACAAGCTGATCATTGTTCATACTGTACCAGACACATTACAGGTACCATAAATAAGAGAGCTGAAATACATATTAATATAAACCGTTCCATGTGTTCACTACCAAGAACATTAATCATTTGCCTGGATAAGACCTAGATACTTTTGTACAAGAATAGAATTCTGGAGCTCAAAATGTAGGTAATAAATGCCTACAGAATTTATAAAATCAGATATAAAGAAAAAGTCTGCCAAAAATAAGAGTAGACAGTAGGCAAATCAAGGGAGGAGAAAAAGAAAAGGAAGAGGAGGTCGAGAAGGAGGAGGAGGAGGAGGAGAAGAAGAAGAAGAACCATATTTTTATAAATCTGTGTGTTACTGTTATTCTCTTTCAAATTTTGACTAAACACTATAGGGTACTGGTATTGTATATTTTCTAAAATCAGCAAAAACAATGAAAGGAAAGAGTTATTGTTGCTCTCTGTCAAAGGCGTCTCTTGTTTGAACTTCTTGTGAAAACATGAACGAAAAAGAGGAGGTGAAAAGAACAGGCAATAAATTTGTGGAGTCATTGTGAAAGGTTTCCAAACGACAAGACCACTGAAACAATGAGAACATTAGACGTATGGTTTCAAATAGCCAAAGTTGTATAGTTTGAGATTAAAATGTTGCACACTTTGAGATGGAAGGTTGCACGCATCAGCAACATACCTAATACTTCCTTAGTTATAGGTAGATCACATCAGCTTCACTTTTTCGTGAACACAAACAATTATTCCTCTATTTTTATTAATATTTATTATAGTGTTTTATTCCTCTAAAAATATCTCCAAAATAATAGTTGGGTAGACGATAAAAAGCCACTTAAGAACTAGTAATAGTTAAAGTTGTTAAAGGAAATAGCCAATCACACAAGGAATAAGTATCTTGGGTTATACGTCATTATAACTCATTCTGTTATGCATTTACATTTAGGTAGTCTCAATACTATTAACAGTTTTGTCTTTTAATATGTAGTTAATAGTATCACCAGTTTAACCTGACTCTATCAAAACAGCTGGTACAAGCTGATCATTGTTCATACTGTACCAGACACATACAGGTACCATAAATAAGAGAACTGAAATACATATTAATATAAACCGTTCCATGTGTTCACTACCAAGAACATGGAGAGAGGAGAGAAAAATACATAATTCATCAGAAGAAATAAAACATTATTGTGTGAGTTCATAATAAGTGCTAACAACATATAAAATCGAACAAGACATGGAGAAACGTGGAGAAAAAGGAATGGGAGAAGGTATAATAATAGTACATGTGGAATTGGAAGAAATGCAAAGAAGAAATAATGCTGAATATGTGAAGGAGCTGGCTAACAACATATAAAATCGAACAAGACATGGAGAAACGTGGAGAAAAAGGAATGGGAGAAGGTATAATAATAGTACATGTGGAATTGAAAGAAATGCAAAGAAGAAATAATGCTGAATATGTGAAGGAGCTAAAATAAAACATTATTGTGTGAGTTCATAATAAGTGCTAACAACATATAAAATCGAACAAGACATGGAGAAACGTGGAGAAAAAGGAATTGGAGAAGTTATAATAATAGTACATGTGGAAATGGAAGAAATGCAAAGAATATGTGAAGGAGCTACCTTTAATGCAAAGAATAGCAATCTTTAGAAGAAAGTTTGTGAATAAATTACTCGACTTATGAATAATATCATTTTAAATTTAAATAAATCAGAAAGGAGAACTTTGACGATGGTAATAAATAAAATGAATGTAATGCGAGTTATGTTAACCATACTGCTGAAAAACAAAAAGAAAACTAAATTACCGAGTATTAGGTATTTTGTTTCCAATGTATCAAAAACTTTGATCAACTCTTGTGCAACAAGTTGATATACTTTCCAAAGAGTAATAATTTTATTAACATAATGGTGGCAAGCATATTTATTTTGATTCCATTATCACAAGCATGGAAAATACATTTTTTGTAGAAGACGTTTCACTTAGGAATTCTAATTCAGAAGTAAACATATAAAACATAGAATTGCAACGAGAAAGAGATTCATTAAAAGCATCATGGAATTCTTTGAAACGTGTTAACGTAAGGGAGGTAAATACATCACGAAAGTATGAATGAGAAAGATTTGGAAGTAATGTTCTATCTAAATTACATAAAAACATTATGGATAGAAAAGCACCCTAACGAGAGAACTTTACACACGACCTCGGAAAGAATCAAAGTCATTAACAATTTAACACCATTCTTTCAGAAGAAAAAGAAGGTAGGACATCCAATCTGAATTTAAGTTGCTAAACCAGAAATATTATAATTTGTATTTCCGTATACTCGTACCTACCTACAAACGGTCAAGATTTAGGGGGAAAGATAAAAAAAAAGACACTTCAAAATTTCGTAGTCTCCATTCAAGAAGAATAACTGAAGGAATTAGAAACTCTATGATTATGCTTTATGCATTCAGTTGTGTCATCAGACTTTCCGAAAACTTAAAATAACAGCAGCAACACTAAAACTACCACCAACATCACCACCATCACAAACAACAACCAAAACACCAACTCCAACACTCAAACAACAACCAAAACACCAACAACAACAATAACAACAACAACAACAACAACAACAGGAAAAATAACATTAAGAAAAAACACACATTAGTTCCAATCGAATGGTGAAACTTTTAGAACTGTCCGACTTACAGTTGAGAAGGTAATAGAAAGTCGTGTGATGTTCACACCAGATTTTTTTTATTCATTTTCCTCCTTTTCTTGAACTTCCTCCTCCTCCTCCTTCAATTCTTTCCGCTCCTCTTCCTCCCTATTCTCCTTAGTTACTCTCCTCTTCCTCTTCCTTCTAATTCTCCTACTCCCTACTTCTCTTTCTCATTCTTCTTCTTTGTCTCTCTCCTCCTTCTTTTATCTCTCCTCTCTTCCTGCTAATACTTCTCTCCCAACTATTTCCTTTTCTTTTCCTATTCCTTCTTCTCCTACATTCTCTTCCTTCTTCTTTTCTTCCAGTCCTTCCCTTCTTTCCTCTTCTTTTCTTCATCCAGTTCTTTCTCCTCCTCCTCCTCCTCCTCCTCCTCCTCCTTTCCCAATGTTCCAACTCTTCTTTCAATTCTTTCCGCTCCTCTTCCTCCCTCTTCTAATTCTCCTGCTCCCTACTTCTCTTTCTTATTATTCTCCTTCCTTTTTCCCCTCTCCTCCTTTTCCTTCCCAATGTTCCAACTCTTCTTTCAATTCTTTCCGCTCCTCTTCCTCCCTCTTCTAATTCTCCTGCTCCCTACTTCTCTTTCTTATTCTTCTCCTTCCTTTTTCCCCTCTCCTCCTTTTCTTCTTTCCCCTCTCCTCCTTATTTTCCTCTTTCCTATCCTCCTGTACTTCTCTTCCAACTATTTCATCTCCTCCTCTTCTCTTCTTCCTCCAGTTCTTTTTTCCTCTTTCCTATCCTCCTGTACTTCTCTTCCAACTATTTCATCTCCTCCTCTTCTCTTCTTCCTCCAGTTCTTTCTCCTCCTCCTTCTCCTCCTCCTCCTCTGCTTCTCTCTGGAGTTCATTTATTTAACATCCCAAGTTCGCTGCTGGTTGCACATTCGACACAATATTGTTAAACATAAGTTTGAAATTACATCAAGTGTATCATTCATTCCATTTATTTCTTCATTTAACTCCATTATTTGCGTCTATCTCTAGTTTCGTTTTGGATTTTCCTTGCATTCTTCCATCTGATACCTACAGGATGTCTTCTAAACTTGAAACTATTGTATAACTTTTTGTATTGAAACTTTTTGATACCTACTGTATTGAAACAAGATCTGAGGCTGAGAAATATGTGATGTATAAGAATTACCTACTTAAGAATAAATTAATACCTAATCAAGGAAGGATAATTTTGACATAAATAATACCTAAATAACTAAAGATTTCCCTTCACTTTTGAACTTTCATTTATTTCATTTACCTTTTGTACCGAGATGTACCTACCTATCTAATTAGTAGATTTCTTGAAGAAGGTATAAGTTTCTCGACGCCTATCTATTTTATCATTAAGAGGAGATCATAAACTTACTCTTGAGAAGTAAATAAAGAGCCTCTATTAATCTGCCATAATAGGTAGATTAATAGAAGCAAGCTAAACAAAGTCATAAACTTAAACTTGAGAAGAATAGGTAATGAAAAGTAGACTCGTAAAAACCCGAGTAGGAAGAAATGTTTGAAAAAGAGAAAGAAATAATCCGAAACATCTACCTACTCAAGAAAGAAAAAAAAAATCAACAAGGCCATTCGACACAATATTGTTAAACATAAGTTTGAAATTACATCAAGTGTATCATTCATTCCATTTATTTCTTCATTTAACTCCATTATTTGCGTCTATCTCTAGTTTCGTTTTGGATTTTCCTTGCATTCTTCCATCTGATACCTACAGGATGTCTTCTAAACTTGAAACTATTGTATAACTTTTTGTATTGAAACTTTTTGATACCTACTGTATTGAAACAAGATCTGAGGCTGAGAAATATGTGATGTATAAGAATTACCTACTTAAGAATAAATTAATACCTAATCAAGGAAGGATAATTTTGACATAAATAATACCTAAATAACTAAAGATTTCCCTTCACTTTTGAACTTTCATTTATTTCATTTACCTTTTGTACCGAGATGTACCTACCTATCTAATTAGTAGATTTCTTGAAGAAGGTATAAGTTTCTCGACGCCTATCTATTTTATCATTAAGAGGAGATCATGAACTTACTCTTGAGAAGTAAATAAAGAGCCTCTATTAATCTGCCATAATAGGTAGATTAATAGAAGCAAGCTAAACAAAGTCATAAACTTAAACTTGAGAAGAATAGGTAATGAAAAGTAGACTCGTAAAAACCCGAGTAGGAAGAAATGTTTGAAAAAGAGGAAAAAATAATCCGAAACATCTACCTACTCAAGAAAGAAGAAAAAAAAATCAACAAGGCCAAAAGATTCGACACAATATTGTTAAACATAAGTTTGAAATTACATCAAGTGTATCATTCATTCCATTTATTTCTTCATTTAACTCCATTATTTTGCGTCTATCTCTAGTTTTGTTTTGGATTTTCCTTGCATTCTTCCTTCTGATACCTACAGGATGTCTTCTAGACTTGAAACTATTGTATAACTTTTTGTATTTAAACTTTTTGATACCTTCTGTGTTTGAACAAGACCTCAAGCCAAGAACTACCCAATGTATAAGAATTACCTACTTAAGAATAAATAAATACCGAATCTAGGAATGATAATTTTGACATAAATAATAAATAACTAAAGATTCCCTTCACTTTTGAAATTTCATTTATTTCATTTACCTTTTGTACCGAGATGTACCTACCTACCTACCTATCTAATTAGTAGATTTCTTTAAGAAGGTATAAGATTTTCGACGCCTATCTATTTTATCATTAAGAGGAGATCATAAACTTACTCTTGAGAAGTAAATAAAGAGCCTCTATTAATCTGCCTGTTAAACATTGTCAGGTCACCACAGGATATACATAGGTAGATAAATAAGTAGATATAGGTATTTTACACCAACACTGTAGGAATTTTCGTTGGGACTTTCCTACGTAGAGTGAACATCTCTCGCGATTTGGTCTGATGATCGGAAAAAATACTGGTCTCAAGACTCTCAAGTCGCATTGAAGTATCAATTCCAAACATCTGATTGGCCAAAATTGCCTTCAGTCTGACTTAAAAGAGAGATTTTTTTGTTAGTAAATACGGGTGTGAGACTTTGTGGATTTGCAACCTAAAGTTGTGTCCACAGATAGCCGACGGCCGTCAATCGACGTGAATTTATTGTGAATCGACGTAAATCGTCGTCAATCGACGGCCGATCGACTATGTGTGGAGTCAGCAAGATGGCAGGGGTGACTTGACGTTTGGACAAATGTCGAAAAACTACACAAAGGAAAGTAGAAAAAAAACTTTGATTCACAACTTCACACAAATGGAAACCCCTAGTTTTCTATTTGGACATTTTTGAGTGGAAAAGGTATGGGGAGAGTAACCATGCGGGGGGGGACCTAAATAAACTTGACGATATTTCTTGGAAAGCAATTTTCCTGATTGAAAAACATTTTCTGCTGAAATAGTTTTCAGGACGGTAGGGGGGGGGGACTGAATTTATCATCCGGAGATGAAAAGTGACATGTCAAAAAGTATGAAGACGATTGGTTTGTGTGAGCACGGTACCCTATATATTATATGTACCCTATATATGTATTGTGTAAACGGTACCCTATATAAACGGTACCCTATACACGGTACCCTATATATGTATTGTGTAAACGGTACCCTATTATACTTTTGCTATTGGCATTCCGAAAACTTGAACTTCTTTCTCTAAGTGGTAGTCTCGTACATTGTAAAGCTCTAAAGCTACTTATTTAGCGGGAAAACTGGAAAATCACAATACATGAACATGACAGTTATAGATTTATTTAGGTGTTTATTTATGTGTTGTAGAAATTTCTTTATGACAAATTACGAAGGGCGGAGTTATCAACGGAATTAGAAATACATAATTGAAACTCTATTTCTTATTGGTTTAACACTTTTGACATTCAGCGCCAAATCGACTACTGCCAGTTTTTTTTGGTGAAGTCATAAACTTAAACTTGAGAAGAATAGGTAATGAAAAGTAGACTCGTAAAAACCCGAGTAGGAAGAAATGTTTGAAAAAGAGAAAAAAATAATCCAAAACATCTACCTACTCAAGAAGAAAAAGAAATCAACAAGGCCAAAAGTTTTTTTTTTCGAAAGCAATCGAAGAACTTGAAAATGGCAGAATTAATGTTTTCAACATGGAAATGTGAGAGAAAATAACGATGGCAAAATAGAGATGACTAATAGAAAACATTCTAGCTATAGAAATAGATATAGAAATAGGTAGAAAGAGAGAATTAATGTTTTCAACATGGAAATGTGAGAGAAAATAACGATGGCAAAATAGAGATGACTAATAGAAAACATTCTAGCTATAGAAATGGATATAGAAATAGGTAGAGAGAGGAATAGAAAGGATAAGATATAGGTAATAACAATAATCGTAATTCATAGAATCCATGTGGCCACATCATATACAGGGTGTCACTTTGACATAAGAAACACATGATAGATTCTCCATAGGTTCATTTTCCCCATCCGTGGCACAAGCTCTGCTTATACGGATGGGTATACCATTTATATGAAAAATGTATGTTCTGAGTTTTTTGTCGACGAAATATAAATGGAAACTTATTAAAAAAAAAGTACCCTAACAACATCGATGGTTGGGAAATCGTATGGGGTATGGGTGGCTCATCGTTAGAAGATTGGTTGGCCCGCATCGCCATCGTTGAGAAAGGGTTACATGTTTGGGGAACTGTTGATGGCCAACAGTAAGACAGCGTGCCAACTCACACATTTCTCCAACCACCAAAATAAAACGTAATGCCAACAATTATATGCACCCAAATAATCTTCATCCAAGTTTTTCTTGTACATCTATTTTCTTGTACATCTAGTTACATGTTTGGGGAACTGTTGGCCAACACGCCAACAGTAAGACAGCGTGCCAACTCACACATTTCTCCAACCACCAAAATATAACGTAATGCCAACTTGCCAACAGTTATACCTATGTGCTCAAATAATCTTCATCCAAGTTTTTCTTGTACATACTCGTATATCTATGTCTCACCAACTTGTAATGTGTCCAACGAATCACTCTTTGTGGGTGTTTGGTATTGGATGGGTGACCGCGTGGGACATGCCAAATATATCTGCCAAATACCTTAGGTACCTAGTTTCCTGTGCCACCCTGTATGCAAGATTATGATGATTCAATAATAGAAATATAGGCCTTCATTACTTACCTATATATATCTAATTATGTCCATGCAATACTTCCATACATAGGTAGTATACGCTATACGTACGTACATACTTTTTTTTAAATTTGATTTCAGCAAAATTTAATAAAGTCAGAAAAGTGTAGGTGAGTAACCTTAGTAACCCACACTATA
>NW_007379376.1:50755-55692 GCF_000475195.1 Diaphorina citri | reverse complement strand
CAAGGGACCCATGACAATGCTGAATAAAGAAATACAGTCAACAGAAGTACAATACATACAACCGAATATCTAATGAAAAAATTCATTTGTGTTAGACTCTTTATTGCTTCACAAGAACAAACAAAAAATACAGAGGGCGAAATTATTTGCCTCTACCATTCAACGACCTAATTCAGGAACTCACTGATAAGATTATATGTCACGTGTTTCATGGTGACGTCACGAAATACCAAGGGACCCATGACAATGCTGCATAAAGAAATACAGTCAACAGAAGTACAATACATACAACCGAATATCTAATGAAACAATTCATTTGTTTAGACTCTTTAGTGCTTATAATTCAATGTACACAAGAACAAACAAAAAATACAAAGGGCGAAATTATTTGCCTCTACCATTCAACAATAATGACGTTGAAAACAAAGTATTGGTCTTACACCAAGGATCAACGAATCATCAACAAAACATCAAATAACATCAACAACAAAATCATTAGACCAATATAGACCATCAACAATAACAAAATGATTAAAATTATTGATAAAATACTTCCGTGAGATCCGAAACGAGTCCGATTGAAGAAAACAAACCAATACCTAGAACAAACCAATATCTACATTCAATAGAAGAAGTGGTCAAACAAGAATTTTGTAGGGGCAATCAATTCAAGGTCTGAAGTACACGAAATAGAGAGATTTTATACAGACCTCGATAGGTCAATTTCCTCGATGGGTCAATTTATTCCATATGTGGAATAGTAGACACGAAATTAAGAAACTTCGTGAAAATATTAAATTATGACTCAGGAAAAAGACGTTCGTCGAAGAAGTGGTCAAACAAGAATTTTGTAGGGGCAATCAATTCAAGGTCTGAAGTACACGAAATAGAGAGATTTTATACAGACCTCGATGGGTCAATTTATTCCATATGTGGAATAGTAGACACGAAATTAAGAAACTTCATGAAAATATTAAATTATGACTCAGGAAAAAGACGTTCGTTAGATCCGAAACGAGTCCAATTGAAGAAAACAAACCAATAGAAGAAGTGGTCAAACAAGAATTTTGTAGGGGCAATCAATTCAAGATCTAAAGTACACGAAATAGAGAGATTTTATACAGACCTCGATGGGTCAATTTTCTCGATGGGTTAATATATTCCATATGTGGAATAGTAGACACGAAATTAAGAAACTTCATGAAAATATTAAATTATGACTCATGAAAAAGACGTTCGTTCAGATTTCTTTTTTAACACTTCGTTCTCTAGTGATGAACTTTGGTTCCTTTTCATTTGAAGCGAAACAGGTTGTGCGATGTTTACATCAACAAAGCAAGGTATGCTCCATCGAAAACGCAAGAGCATTGTAGGTCGTACACAGATCAGATCACTATCACTGATTCCTAGTAAAAAAAATAATAATAATAAATAATAATGGCAAGACAGAAACATTTGCCAATGAACTGTGCTATTTTCCTGTCATAAGCACATAATCAATGCAACTACATGACTATGACTGATAACACCCATATAACATTCTCAAACTTTCTTCGTTATCTTGGTATTACCTCTGACCAAAGTCCAAAGACCCACACGCACTCATATTACGATTTCAAACCATCACACACACCTCTGAGACGAGTAATTTATCTATGCATTATGCATATTGTTTTAGTTTCATTTTATCAAACGATTATGCTTTATGACGACATGGTCCCATTTTATCGAGAAGCTGTAGTCGGTTAAGAGAAAACTAGATAGCAAAACGATCCCATAAGTTGGTAGCAGATAGCAGTGGCGGAACCTTTCAGTAGGACTTTTGTATAACATTTTCCACTATGACTTTTTCTCCACTGAAGTCACCTTGGTAGAGATGCTAAATTGAACAATCTGCCCAATTTCTTCCCGAGATTGATTTTGAGCCCGATCCGGTCTCTTTTAAGGCCCTTTTTAACTATAGTTACTCAAGTACTATCATCTCTTAGTGTGCTTAGACCTTTTAAAAATACAAGACATCTCCGGAAAGTATTGGGATAGTGAGTCTACACAAAATAAATTCGTTCCAATGTTCTATTTTCAAAGTGATCTTTTCTTACTACATTAGAACTCCAACTCAACAACGTAGAAAACAAAGTATTGGTCTTACACCAAGGATCATCAAATCATCAACAAAACATCAACAACAAAATCATTAGACCAATATAAACCATCAACAATAACAAAATGATTAAAATAATTGATAAAATACTTCCGTGAGATCCGAAACGAGTCCAATTGAAGAAAACAAACCAATAGAAGAAGTGGTCAAACAAGAATTTTGTAGGGGCAATCAATTCAAGATCTGAACTTTGGTTCCTTTTCATTTGAAGCGAAACAGGTTGTGCGATGTTTACATCAATAAAGCAAGGTATGCTCCATCGAAAACGCAAGAGCATTGTAGGTCGTACACAGATCAGATCACTATCACTGATTCCTAGTAAAAAATAAATAAATAAATAAATAAATAATAATGGCAAGACAGAAACATTTGCCAATGAACTGTGCTATTTTCCTGTCATAAGCACATAATCAATACAACTACATGACTATATTACTGGAATTTGGAGGTTGGTGGTTCAAGTTCAAGTCCAAGTCAAGTCATAAAATTTATCGTAGTGCATTTAGCAGGGAACGACATGTATGATCTATATTACTGATAACACCCATATAACATTCTCAAACTTTCTTCGTTATCTTGGTATTATCTCTGACCAAAGTCCAAAGACCCACACGCACTCATATTACGATTTCAAACCATCACACACACACCTCTGAGACAAGTAATTTATCTATGCATTATGCATATTGTTTTAGTTTCATTTTATCAAACGATTATGCTTTATGACGACATGGTTCCATTTTATCGAGAACCTCCCTACCAGTGTAGTCGGTTAAGAGAAAACTAGATAGCAAAACGGTCCCATAAGTTGGTAGCAGATAGCAGTGGCGGAACCTTGCAAATTAACGGCCAGTAGGATTTTTCTATGACATTTTCCAATATGACTTTTTCTCCACTGAAGTCACCTTTGTAGAGATGCTAGATTGAACAATCTGCCCAATTTCTTCCCGAGAAATAGTCTTTTAACCCCACACATACCTAAGTAGTGTGTGTATCTTCAAAGTTATAAGCAGTAGCTGCAGTAGTTCAGTGGTAAAAAAAAGGAAGTATATTTCAGTTGCCATAAAACACGCCGCATTCCCTTTCCCACACTTGCAAGGCCAAGGCACATTAAAAAAAAAAACTAAAGAGGAAAGCATCAAAGAAGTTCCAACTTCACGTGAACTGTCCTTAAAATTTCGTGACAGAAAAAAGGAATGAACTGTCCTTGGAATTTCATGACAGAAAAAAAGGAATGAACTGGGCACATTAAAAAAAAACTAAAGAGGAAAGCATCAAAGAAGTTCCAACTTCACGTTAAACTGTCCTTAAAATTTCGTGACAGAAAAAAAAGGAATGAACTGTCCTTGGAATTTCATGACAGAAAAAAAGGAATGAACTATCCTTTGAATTTCATGACAGAAAAAAGAGGAAATGTAAATGCTGGACTGTCTTATCTTACCTGCCAAGTGGGAACAGGTAGGCACATTAAAAAAAAACTAAAGAGGAAAGCATCAAAGAAGTTCCAACTTCACGTTAAACTGTCCTTAAAATTTCGTGACAGAAAAAAGGAATGAGCTGTCCTTAAAATTTCGTGACAGAAAAAAGGAATGAACTGTCCTTGGAATTTCATGACAGAAAAAAAAGGAAATGTAAATGCTGGACTGTCTTGTCTTACCTGCCAAGTGGGAACAGGTGTCGGGCATCGCCTGCGACCACAGGCCTAGGCGCCATTCATCCAGTGACACCTTGGTGTTGTGAGGACATAGGCGGAATTGTGTTAGAAAGTTAGACACTACACTGTGAGCGATGCTGGGGTCGAAACTGTACTTCTGAATGAGAACGTTCTTCATCTGAAACGAAACAAACAATTAAATTTACTAGAGCCTCTTGTACATAAGCCCCAAGTACTTAGGACCTTGTTTAAACTGCTGGAGTAAAGGGACTTTTCAGTCTCATTCTTGCAGTATAAACAGGATAATATAATTATATAATCTATTCTAATCTATTACTTACCTATCGTTCTAGGATAGACAAACAAGGTATAAAGAGTAGAATAGAATTGAATAGAATTTTAAAACTTCCTTATAACTCTGGGACTATACAACATCAGTGGTGCAGACTGGTGCAGTAGTAACCGCGGCCACGGTGAATTTCAGATCTGGGGGTTGATAATATCCAGAAAACTATCCAACCCCAAGTACTTAGGACCTTGTTTAATTAAACTGAGGAAACGTTGTGCGATGTCTTCACATTGCCCTACATTGGATACACAATACATCAGAGATACAAAACTGAATAAATATGGAAATATATGGATAGTGAATATTGTGATGGGAGCGAGATGATAATCTTCTTGGATTCATAAATATGGGACAGAAGCCCTTGAAATACCTCTGGCCGAGTGAAAATCGTGGGAATTTTCAAGAACACTTATAATGTAATTTCTACGGTCTCGATTATTTATTTATTTATTTTATTTTTTTTTCTATATTATGCGAAAAATTTTAACTACATCTTTCTGATCCCCACTCACTCCATGAGCTCACGTTACGTGATAGTAGTATGTTTCTACCTTAACAGCAGTAGCTTACTGTTGGAACCCCAGCCTGAGGTAAAGGGACTCTCTGGTCCTATCTAAGCAGTACAAATAAACACCAATTTCATTCCTTTTCATCTAAAACAAATGAACTGAACATGGGAGAGTTTACCGTTCACCTCTCAATTGGAGAAATGTCACGAGAATAACGACGCGACGCGGAACGCGTTTTATGTCGCGTCAGGACAGTGCTTCTCA
>NW_007379376.1:11714-50720 GCF_000475195.1 Diaphorina citri | reverse complement strand
GTTTTATGTCGCGTCAGGACAGTGCTTCTCAAAGTTGTAGCCACCGCGGCACATTTTTCAAGACTCCAATCTTTCCGCGGCACAGAAAGTTAGACACTACACTGTGAGCGATGCTGGGGTCGAAACTGTACTTCTGAATGAGAACGTTCTTCATCTGAAACGAAACAAACAAGATTAAATTTACTAGAGCCTCTTGTACATACTTAAGCCCCAAGTACTTAGGACCTTGTTTCTACACGACGGAATTGTGTTAGAAAGTTAGACACTACACTGTGAGCGATGCTGGGGTCGAAACTGTACTTCTGAATGAGAACGTTCTTCATCTGAAACGAAACAAACAATTAAATTTACTAGAGCCTCTTGTACAAAAGCCCCAAGTACTTAGGACCTTGTTTAAACTGCTGGAGTAAAGGGACTTTTCAGTCTCATTCTTGCAGTATAAACAGGATAATATAATTATAATCTATTCTAATCTATTACTTACCTATCGTTCTAGGATAGACAAACAAGGCATAAAGAGTAGAATAGAATTGAATAGAATTTTAAAACTTCCTTATAACTCTGGTAACTATACAACATCAGTGGTGCAGTAGTAACCGCGGCCACGGTGAATTTCAGATCTGGGGGTTGATAATATCCAGAAAACTGTCCAGCACCAACTTCAGACAAATTAAACTGAGGAAACGTTGTGCGATGTCTTCACATTGCCCTACATTGGATACACAATACATCAGAGATACAAAACTGAATAAATATGGAAATATATGGATAGTGAATATTGTGATGGGAGCGAGATGATAATCTTGGATTCATAAATATGGGACAGAAGCCCTTGAAATACCTCTGGCCGAGTGAAAATCGTCGGAATTTTCAAGAACACTTTTAATGTAATTTCTACGGTCTCGTTTATTTATTATTTTTTTCTATATTTTAAATATTCTGTTTGTAGTTTGTGGTTCACCGGTCCATTCTAATGGTTCTATCGACTCATGAATACCGGTAACCGGACAGATAATGACAAAATGACCATCAGACCACCTCTGGTTACTGGTAGGCAATAGAGCTCGTGTGACGTGAGGGCAGTGTGGCTATCATGGACCAAATTGCCTACAATATTATGCGAAAAATTTTAACTACATCTTTCTGATCCCCACCCACCCCATGAGCTCACGTTTCGTGATAGTAGTATGTTTCTACCTTAACAGCAGTAGCTTACTGTTGGAACCCCAGCCTGAGGTAAAGGGACTCTCTGGTCCTATCTAAGCAGTACAAATAAACACCACTTTCATTCCTTTTCATCTAAAACAAATGAACTGAACATGGGAGAGTTTACCGTTCACCTCTCAATTGGAGAAATGTCACGAGAATAACGACGCGACGCGGAACGCGTTTTATGTCGCGTCAGGACAGTGCTTCTCAAAGTTGTAGCCACCGTTGCGAAAAATTTTAACTACATCTTTCTGATCCCCACCCACCCCATGAGCTCACGTTACGTGATAGTAGTATGTTTCTACTTTAACAGCAGTAGCTTACTGTTGGAACCCCAGCCTGAGGTAAAGGGACTCTCTGGTCCTATCTAAGCAGTACAAATAAACACCAATTTCATTCCTTTTCATCTAAAATAAATGAACTGAACATGGGAGAGTTTACCGTTCACCTCTCAATTGGAGAAATGTCACGAGAATAACGACGCGACGCGGAGCGCGTTTTTCAAAGTTGTAGCCACCGTGGCACATTTTTCAAGACTCCAATCTTTCCGCGGCACCCCCTCCTCCAGCACAAAAGAACATAAATGTTGTATAAGAGTGAATAAATATACCTTTTTAATAGCGTCGCAGGCCTTTTTATCCTCAATTGGGCATGCTGTCTTTCTTATCTCATCAGTTTTGTGATATTTCTTTGAATTTTTTTTCCAAATCTCGCGCACACTTAAGGCTATCTCGCGGCACACCAGAATACCGTGACACACAGTTTGAGAAGCACTGAGTCAGGAATTTATCGATATGGTGAGCCGGGGCAGCCAGGGGGACAGGGGCTTAAGTGGGGCTTCCCATCACGTCGAAATTGAGCCGAGTGCTCTAAGCGCGGCGTTTCTTTAATCGACTCACTTTCATTTTACTTGGCAGCGAGACGGCACTGCGTGTTTGAGATTATCCGACACAGTCAAGTGTTGAGCATTCCAGTGACGTATTCGTGAATCAAAAATATGATAGCGTCGCAGGCCTTTTTATCCTCAATTGGGCATGCTGTCTTTCTTATCTCATCAGTTTTGTGATATTTCTTTTAATTTTTTTTTTCCAAATCTCGCGCACACTTAAGGCTATCTCGCGGCACACCAGAATACCGCGATACACAGTTTGAGAAGCACTGAGTCAGGAATTTATCGAAATGGTGAGCCGGGGCAGCCAGGGGGACAGGGGCTTAAGTGGGGCTTTCCATCACGTCGAAATTGAGCCGAGTGCTCTAAGCGCGGCGTTTCTTTAGTCGACTCACTTTCATTTTACTTGGCAGCGAGACGGCACTGCGTGTTTGAGATTATCCGACAACCGACACAGTCAAGTGTTGAGCATTCCAGTGACGTATTCGTGAATCATAAATATATGTGCCCCGTGTCCAAAGTTCACAGAATATTCAAGTCATTACGAAATAATTTGGCATGCCTAATTCGCTTGAAGGGTAGCGCGCCTATAGCTTGAACTTTGGAAGGTGGCGCGCTTGTAAGTGTTAGGTTGCGGGTTCGATTCCCGCCAGCGGCGAACTTTATGACGAACGGACAAGGTTCGTTCTCGGAAAGGCTGGCTTTCCTCTATTCTATCCTTCTATCTCTTCGATTTCTGTAAGATAAGACCTCAGTAGTACCTAAAGTTAAAAATAGAAATTTTAAAACACTACTGATAGATATGATAAGGTACCTAATCTATCATAAATTCTGTAAGTTAAGTATGTACTTGCAAAACTTTTTCTTACACTTACCTACCCACACAATATTAATGTGTTTTCTTAGAAAATGTTCACAGAAGTACAAAGATCTATTTACAACTTACTGTTTCCTGTAGAGAGGTATCCATTATTTAGGTAAGTAAGTAATCGAGAAAAATTCTCCTAGATGAAAGAAATGAGAAAAATACATATAGACAGATATGTAAGTAGGAACCAGTGTTGAAAAAATACTCAACTAAAATAGTTGAGATCAAGCAACATAAATTTAAAGTCTCAGCTAAGTACAACAGCTTAGCTCTTGAACATTTTCTTCCCTAGTTCCATGAACCGATGTGTTCGACAGACAGTTAGGATATCATGATCATTAAATAATTTCTTCACATCTTTATTAGCCTCTACTAAATGCACAAGAAAATCTTCAAAGGCCAGTTTTGTATTAGCTGGGATAGTTCCCACCTGTGCTTTCCTCAACATGTCCACAGTACCCTGTGCCCAACCACTCTCAATAGCAAACTCAGATATCCAAGGTTCCAATGCCAGAATGGCACTCATTGTCTGCATACCTAGGAACCAAAGCTCCTCTACTTCTCTCCAATGCATCTTGTAGTTGAGATGCACCACCAAAGCATCACCAGAAGATTCATCCACAGTATAGGCCTCCCACAGGAATCTAATAGTGACCTGGATGTAGCGACAAATAGAGAAGTCATTCTTCTTCACTCGCTTGGATTGCTGCTTGAGTAGAAGCAAGCCTAATACTGCCAGATGTCCATGTAACACTAAATTCTCTGGTACATTCTTCAGCTCAGGCAAGTTGTTAAAGATGAACTTCATGAGAGAAGCAAACAATGCACTCTCCTCTACTAGCTTTGATTCCAACACTGTAATGTTCATGAATATGTTACAGATGCTAATGATGGCTGTCTTGGAGTCTTTCATATCCTCCACTATTCTGTAAGTTAAGTATGTACTTGCAAAACTTTTTCTTACACTTACCTACCCACACAATATTAATGTGTTTTCTTAGAAAATGTTCACAGAAGTACAAAGATCTATTTACAACTTACTGTTTCCTGTAGAGAGGTATCCATTATTTAGGTAAGTAGAAAATGTTCACAGAAGTACAAAGATCTATTTACAACTTACTGTTTCCTGTAGAGAGGTATCCATTATTTAGGTAAGTAAGTAATCGAGAAAAATTCTCCTAGATGAAAGAAATGAGAAAAATACATATAGACAGATATGTAAGTAGGAACCAGTGTTGAAAAAATACTCAACTAAAATAGTTGAGATCAAGCAACATAAATTTAAAGTCTCAGCTAAGTACAACAGCTTAGCTCTTGAACATTTTCTTCCCTAGTTCCATGAACCGATGTGTTCGACAGACAGTTAAGTAATCAAGAAAAATTCTCCTAGATGAAAGAAATGAGAAAAATACATATAGACAGATATGTAAGTAGGAACCAGTGTTGATAAAATACTCAACTAAAATAGTTGAGATCAAGCAACATAAATTTAAAGTCTCAGCTAAGTACAAGAGTTTAGCTCTTGAACATTTTCTTCCCTAGTTCCATGAACCGATGTGTTTGACAGACAGTTAGGATATCATGATCATTAAATAATTTCTTCACATCTTTATTAGCCTCTACTAAATGCACAAGAAAATCTTCAAAGGCCAGTTTTGTATTAGCTGGGATAGTTCCCACCTGTGCTTTCCTCAACATGTCCACAGTACCCTGTGCCCAACCACTCTCAATAGCAAACTCAGATATCCAAGGTTCCAATGCCAGAATGGCACTCATTGTCTGCATACCTAGGAACCAAAGCTCCTCTACTTCTCTCCAATGCATCTTGTAGTTGAGATGCACCACCAAAGCATCACCAGAAGATTCATCCACAGTATAGGCCTCCCACAGGAATCTAATAGTGACCTGGATGTAGCGACAAATAGAGAAGTCATTCTTCTTCACTCGCTTGGATTGCTGCTTGAGTAGAAGCAAGCCTAATACTGCCAGATGTCCATGTAACACTAAATTCTCTGGTACATTCTTCAGCTCAGGCAAGTTGTTAAAGATGAACTTCATGAGAGAAGCAAACAATGCACTCTCCTCTACTAGCTTTGATTCCAACACTGTAATGTTCATGAATATGTTACAGATGCTAATGATGGCTGTCTTGGAGTCTTTCATATCCTCCACTAACTTTGCTGGAAGTTCAGGTACAGGTTTCTTCAATAGACGCTCAGCTTTTGGTACAGGAGGTCTCTTGTAATGAACAATGGACCAATGAAATGCCAAGGCTTCATGTAAAACTTCCTCTTCCTTTGTATCCAACATGATCTTACGACCTTGGTCTTCTACTGTGAGATGACATAAAGCAGGTAGCAAGAATCTCAGTAGATCTATCTTACTCAATGGATCTCCATCTGAGTCTGTAGTAGAAGGTGCATCAGCTTTATTAGATTCTAATTTCACTCTTTCCTGAACATAGTGTGATCTATATGCATAGAATGTTTCATTGCATAGTTGTAAGACAAACGGTAACACTCCATAGACAGCACTACGCATAGCAGATGTCTCTTGTGCAAGCCATGCTGCCAATACTCTTACCATGGCACAGATGAAGATTTTCTCTGGAATACTGCCATTCTTGATTATCTCCATGTCCTTAGACAATTTGGTCAACAGGTTGATCACTGCAGTAAATGCTCCTTTTAGAGCAGTGTACAGTTGTTGCTTTTCTTTTTGTTCCAAGTCCAAACTATCTGTGGCCAAGTAGGTAATGGCTATTTCCAAAAATGTGAAGCAAGCAGTGACTAGGTCTGCATTGTCCATAATCTCCTTGAAGCTTCTATCCTCTAGTTGCATTCTCACCTCCACAGTACACAACTGGATGAGAAGTAAGAAGAACTGTTGAGGTCTCTCTTCATCCAACAATGTCCACTCAATGCTCAACACCTCTACAATGACAGAGGCTAGCTTCAATGCAGGATCCCTCTGCTTCTTACCTATCTTACTCTTGAGAATATCATTGAGAGCCTTATAAATATTTAGGGGCCAAGACTCATCACTAGTACTTGTCAGATTAATTTCTTTCCTAGCTTCAATGCAGGATCCCTCTGCTTCTTACCTATCTTACTCTTGAGAATATCATTGAGAGCCTTATAAATATTTAGGGGCCAAGATTCATCACTAGTACTTGTCAGATTAATTTCTTTTTGAGGACAACTCAAGAGTAAAGAATGCAGTATGGAACACAGTTCAAACTTTCGGTCACTGTTATCAGTTTCAAAATCTAGAGATATTTTATTGAGCAGCATGTTGAATCCTTTGGTGTTGCCTTCCCATGATGCAGGCCCATACTTGGAAACCACTGATACTAGAATATTGAGGGCTTCATCAGTTTGGAAACTGTTGGTAGAATAAATCTCTGACATTCTAGACACAGCCCCTATTTCATACAAAGTCTTCTGTCCAGGCTCAAAGGAGGCAATGTTCTGTAAACACTCATAGGCCTCACTGATAAAAATCAAGTTGTCATCATTCTCCGCATCAGTCTGTTCGACTATATCCAAGAATACTGGGACATTAGCCAGCATGTCCTTATGAGTAGCTATCTCTTCTTCCCTGCAAAATGCTGAGAGTATGGAGATAGCTACAGACTTGTAAATAGCAGGAGGACAATCAGAAGGAACATTTGTGGAAAGCAATAGTTTCTTCAGAAAAGGAAAGCCAATGGCTTCAAATAATGCTTTCTTATTCTTGGTGTTACAATCTGAACCCTTCACAAGCTTGGTGGCCATGAAGAGTGCAGCAAACTTTTCTGTGTCATTTTTGGCTGCTTTCAGGACAGAAACACACTTTTTAACACTTTCTGTTAATTCAGACATTTTGATAAGAAATTTACTAGAGATTTAATGTAGGTATTTACAGTTCACACAACACAGAATCTCAACACTACACACTCATCAGAAACACTGTGACTGAATGCAAGATGAGTGTTGTATAGTTCTTACACCTCCTTTTCATAAAAATCTAATTTGGGAACATTTCTTTGTAGAAGTTCCTGGCAGAAGGCCATAATTCTTGTTGGAGAAAAACACACTTCAATGAATTTTTTTAATAGACATTTTTTGACAAAAACACTTCTCTAACCTCAAAAATTTGAATTTCACGCACAAAATTTTTCTCTTTGAGTACACGTATAACGAAATTTCACTTGGGCCGGGCCAACATTGGATACCTGGTTCTACAGTCTCATTTTGCATTTTGTACAAGTTTAGAAATTTTTCTCACGTTTTCCCGATTAAAATCGGTGAGAAATTCCTTTTGGACACAAATATCTATATAGTGCTGCCTCTTCCACCGATAAAAAAATTTCACATGAGACTATAGACCCGGCCATTACCTGACTTTTCGTTATATCAATAAAGTGCTGCACTCACCGTCAAAGTTGAGAACTTCTGATAAGAAAGAGGGGAATGTATCTAAAGAAGGGGAAGGAAGACAACTTTTCTTCTGTTTATTATTTACTCGGTTCATTTCAGTGATTGGTGGTGCTCCAAACTTTGAAATTTTGTAATCATTCCAATTTCCATCTGTTAAAGTAAAAAGTATATTAATTTGATAAAAAATTCTCCATTAAAAATGACAACTTCGTTAAACTTTGAAGCTACAAAGGCGATATTCTTCGATTTGGACAATACCCTTATCATGACAAGAACTGCAGATTCTCAGGCCTGTGAAATGGTAAGCTTTCTCTTGTTTTACATTTCCATTGATTTTCGTAATTTGTCCTTGAGATGAGATCCATTTTTACTCAAGTACTATCATCTCTTAGTGTGCTTAGACCTTCTAAAAATACAAGACATCTCCGGAAAGTATTGGGATGCAAGAAGAAAAATTACTTAGCAGTCAATTTCTATCCAACCAGGTTTTTCAGTTTTTCTCATACGCTTTTCAGTTTTTTACATGAACATTTCTTCAAAAAAAAGTCTAGGAGAGATAACCTAACTATGTCCTGATTTCGAACCCATGTCCTCCCGTTTACCACACCTACTCACCTCTGTGGGGTTCAACTTCTGCAGTTTCCTCGGAATGGACGAAGAATCACTTCTCTTGCTCTCGTTCATGGCTTTCGAACCGTCCCGGATATAAGCACCAATGGGGCTCTGTACGTTGAGAAACTTGGATGGTCGCTTGGTAGGCAGAGAGGTGGGTAATTTGGAGCCGGTGAATTTAGGTGGCTTGATGAGAGATGGCTTGGGTGTGGGTGACTTGACTGGCTTGGAAATGGGTGACTTGACAGCTTTCTGGAGAGCGGGAATTTCGTCCGGTTTTCGAATGGAGCCTGAAGTTTAGAAGAGAAGATCGTACGAGTATTAGACATACGAGTAGATGCAGTGCAATAGTCCTCAACAGAAATGGACGCGGCACACAAGGGATCAAGAACAGACCGCCTTAACATAATAATAATTAGACATATGTAGGTAGTTATGCTTGAGATATTGTTCTTTTTACCTTTACTACTTACTACCTCCTACCTCCCAGGCTCTAACTCTGTACTATTACATGTCGGGAAAGCTATGCTATTCAGGAGAAGTCCTCAACAGAAATGGACGCGGCACACAAGGGATCAAGAACAGACCGCCTTAACATAATAATAATTAGACATATGTAGGTAGTTATAGTTATGCTTGAGATATTATTCTTTTATTTTTTTACCTTTACTACTACCTCCTACCTCCCAGGCTCTAACTCTGTACCATTACATGTCGGTAAAGCTATGCTATTCAGGAGCGTGGTTTATTACGTTTTGGAATAATGATTTATGGGAACTTGATTCCAATCCTGATGATATCCTGTTTTTCCCACTGATTTATGAATTACCTTATCCTGTTTGCAGTTTGATAACGTGGGACTTAAACTCACCAATTTTGGACTCGACATTTTTGAAGTCCAACTTCCGATTGTTCAAGCTCAAATCAAACTTGGTCTGCGCGGATTTGTTCTGTCCTTCCACCTTAGAGGCGGAGAGAGACTTGCGAATTCCTTGCTTCCTCTCGGAATCATCAGGACCGGGAGTTTTGACTTTGGATCGCGGGGTGGGGGTTTTGCTCATATTTTTCACGGCTGGCGTGGAGGAGGGGACGTTTCTGAATCTCGCCAGAATGGGGGAGAAAGCTTTGTCCGTGAATTTCGTGCTTGGCGCGAGAGAAGCGTTGGGTGATTTCAAGTTCGGTTTGGCAGATGAAGGTTTGGGGGATTTGAGATGGTTCACAGGTCGCGGAGATTTCAGATGTTTGGGCGGCTCTGGAGATTTGATCTTGGGCGTTGTTGTTTCTTTCCGTGGTGTTCTTCCTGAAAGTTCAAATACATCAGTGGTAGAGTGGAAGAGATTCTTCCGGTTTTTACGATATTTCCTAAACATTATGTTGTAAACATGTTTCACACAAAGAAAATATTCTGTCCATTTGATTTTGAGCTCAGAGATTTGATCTTGGGCGTTGTTGTTTCTTTCCGTGGTGTTCTTCCTGAAAGTTCAAATACATTAGTGGTTGGGTGGAAGAGATTCTTCCGGTTTTTACGATATTTCGTAAACATGTTTCACACAAAGAAAATATTCTGTCCATTTGATTTTGAGCCCGATCCGGTCTCTTTTAAGGCCCTTTTTAACTATAGTTACTCAAGTACTATCATCTCTTAGTGTGCTTAGACCTTCTAAAAATACAAGACATCTCCGGAAAGTATTGGGATGCATGCCATTAATATTTATGGGCATTAGAGTGAACTTTTGAGTTGTATGGCCGCCATACACGCCATACATACACGCTACGCCACTGTTAGAGAGGTAGCTAAAATAAAAAAAAAATCCAGGGGATCCCAAAATAAGTCAAGATTTGCCCCCTGGGCTCCGGGGTAGGGAAAAGGAAATAAGGTGCCGAATATTTTTTTACTTTCTATTACCTACTACAGTATAGCGAGCTATGCTAGTTTCAGTAGGTACACAAATAGTAGACGGATGGGGCCTATTCCTCCGTACCTAAATATACCATTCACGACCCTATACCTACTCTACAATTTTGTGCCTTTATTTAGAGACAGTGGCGTAGCGTGGTCTAAAAGTCTAAATTCAAGTGTAGGGCGTGTTGGGCTCATGCACAGGTCTACCAAGTCCCATCACAGTAGGTACATGCCATTAATATTTATGGGCATTAGAGTGAACTTTTGAGTTGTATGGCCGCCATACACGCCATACATACACGCTACGCCACTGTTAGAGAGGTAGCTAAAATAAAATAAAAAGTAATTTTAAGAGTTACAGAAAGTACAGAGAAACCATTCTTATCCACCCAGTATAGGTATAAAAATCACGAGAACAAAATAACCCGTGGTCAGTTACCTACCTAATCATAATCATCAATATATCTTTATAAACAAAGCGGTGGCGCCTCATATGTATAAATACCTAGTTAAATAGGTACCTACCTTGCTAGGTACATATATCTAGGTACCTATTACCTACTACTTCACATAAATAGGTACCTAATTACCTAACCTACTATATGTACATAGACATACCTATCTAGCTGCCTAACTCTCAGGTCATGGTTAAAGACAGGGTTGGGCTTGAAAAATAGAACAAGAAAAAATATAATAGGTAGGTAGGTAGGTAAAGAAATCAATTCCTTCTTATTTTTTCTATTTTTCGAGCCTAGCCTAGCCGAGCCCCGCCACCAGTTTAGTCTGTCAGTAAGAATTCCGTAGGAAATAAGCATGATCAACTGAGAATTCCGTAGGAAATAAGCATGATCAACTGAGAATTCCGTAGGAAATAAGCCTGATCAACTGAACGTATGAAATTTGATGTGAATTAAGTTCACAGATGGGAACTTGGCATGTGTAGACTGTAGACTGTAGTGGCAGAGAGAATGTTGATAGTAGGAATGATGAGCTTATCTGAAACACGAAGAAGGGTTATGTTGTTATAATAGACATAACAAAGTAAGTAGTCATAGTCACTTAAGACCTAAGCATTTATACAGTGACGATAAACCTCCCGTTTTTGTTTGAATCGAAGTATTTGCCATCATCTGAGAAATATCTCGGACGGATTCATCTTGTTCCATGTTTGAATCAGTCACCTGTACATGTTTAGTATGATCTGAAGTTTGATTTAGTGTAGGGACATGAGACTCATTTGTGGACATGTTCTGGCCCACCTCAATGACAGACTCTGTGGCTACCTTTGGGTCGTTTATCTCATTTGAAGACTTGTTTAAATCTTTCACTTCTTGCTGAGATATTGACTGAATGGACGTTCTTTGTTTGTTGGATTGTTTAGATTCGTTAGCTCCAGTGCTTGTTTCATGGTCTGGGTCTTCTAGATCAGATTCTTCAATGGTTGTAGCGATCGAAGTATTTGCCATCATCTGAGAAATATCTCGGACGGATTCATCTTGTTCCATGTTTGAATCAGTCACCTGTATATGTTTAGTATGATCTGAAGTTTGATCTGGCGTAGGGACATGAGACTCATTTGTGGACATGTTCTGGCCCGTGACCAGAATATTATTTTATCCACCGATCTCTATCGACAAATCTACTGATACCTGTTCTGCGGAGCGAAGTATTAAAACAGGGACCAAATCAGGGGGAGCCCACCTCTGTGGCTGAGTGGTCAAGAGCACAAACTGTCAACTTGGAAGTGCTGGGTTCAAATCCTGGCCAGGGCGGAAATTTTCTGACCAGACTTTTCCGTTCTTGGATCGGCATGGATGTATTGGATGTAAAAGAAAATGTGCCTTGAAGTAACGCGAAAGCGGTTCCAAGGTTTAAAAAGAAAATAATAAAAATAAAAAAAAAAAAATCAGGGGAGTGTGTGGGACCAAATTATCCCTTCAATTCAGTTTGAGAGGAGGAATGAGATCTTTAATCGCCCCTTACCCTTGCCCTTAACGATGTTACCCATTGTCGCCCTTTACTCTATTACCCTTTATCGCCCTTTACCGTTTATACGGCCTTGCGTTTCTGGAACCTGACAGAAGCACTTTCTGGTGTCTTAATCTTAAGATTGGTTAAACCTATTACATATAATAATTAATTAGGTGCCTATACCTACCTACTTAGATATGATAGAAGCTGCCAAACTTTCATGACTAAATTTGGAGGGGGCGGAGCGCTACCACGCTCATTCCTCCATGTATCTACTCTGCTAAGATGAGATAGAAAAGAAGAAACTCCCGTAAAAACAGGAAAAATTGGATACTTTACAGATGTCTTACCCATGAAGCATAGGTACGTAGGTACTTGATAGGTTACGGCCGGGTTAATGGAAATTTTTTCTAAATTAAATTTCTAAGAAGACCATTCACCCTATAAGAGAAAGGTGAGTGTCTATCGGAGGGCTAATTATATTACTGGAAATGTTCTTTGTTTTATTAATCACCATATGACAACAACTATCACAACTATGTGCAATTTAGGTGATATCCATGTACGGATAAGTAGTTATGTACCTAATATGTAATAGTGTTTGTGCAATCAATTCATTTCAAGAACCAGTTTACTAATCCGACTTACAATAATTCACGTGTTAAAGTGCGCCAAGAAATAAGGTGGAAAGTGGGTAGGTACTAAAGATATAAGGTGTTAAAATATATTATATATACCATATACCTACCTCCTAATACCCTGTTAGGTTCCTACAGAACGTGATTCATGTATGGTATCTCGAGGTGTGCCGCATTTTCCAAGGCACTTTTAACCTCAGCAGGAAAATTTGGCCACCAGTTGACAGTTGAGTCATAGGAGCAATACGATTAGCTCATCATTTTAAAGATGTAAATCCGGACACTCCCAGTAAAATGGGCCATTAAGACGTTTATCTTCTGATGGAAGGTTCCTGTATTTTTCTTTCATTTTCCTCACTCAGAGAAAAAGAGGTCTCAGACCACAATAAAAACGGATTCAAATTTCCCTGGAAAAAAAAATACAACTCTGATACCTATACTTCCATTTGCTATAGTCATTCATAGAACAAGTTGTAGAGGTTTAGTAGTAAACATTATCTCTCGACTTGGGTTTAGTTTAGTGTTTAGTGTCTGTTGAAGTAGTTAACTTGCACGGTCAGTCGCAATTAGCCACGGACTTCGAAATATTATTGTAAACAAATCAATTATTTTTCGATAAAAATCAATTTAATTCATAGGTACGAAGCCAGAATATTTTTGAGTGTTTTCTTTTGAATTTTTATGCCTTTTCTGGTTCCTAGAGTTTCCGTGTTTTGAGTTCATTTTTTTCTTTTCGGGTAAAGTTAGAAAATAAAAATAAAAAAAAAAAAAAATCAAGGAAACGTCTATTTAAAGTAGTGAGAGGTTTATAGCTGTTATAGGTACTTTCTATTTTGTGTATTTCGCGAACAAAGGATTAATCCAATTTCGACGAAAATTAGATTTACGTGCGAATAATCGTGAGTCCAGAAATATAGGTAAGTATACCTAATCTAGCTAAGTACACCTTAACTATCAAGTATGACTGCATCTGTACATTACGACTTGACTTTATTTTTGACTACCTACCAGGAACTATTTTTGAAATTCAACGTAACAATGGGTGGAATTATTGTAGGTAATGACCTTTTATTACGACAAGCGACGACAACTAAGGTTACCGGACTTGTCATTGGTATGGGACCTCGACCTCTGTTAATACATGGTCATAGGTAGGTATACAATCAATCAAATTGTGAATTCATTTGTGTTAAAGCAGAACCTTTTCACAACTTTTGTGGATATCACAGCATTACTAAGTGCCTCCTTTGCAATCAATTTCCACATAATTATTTCAATAATCTTTTTTCACTGGTAATGCACCACATGACAACAACTATCACAACTATGTGCAATTTAGGTGATAATGTACGGATAAGTAGTTATGTACCTAATATGTAATAGTGTTCAATCACAGGGCTAATTATATTACTGGAAATGTTCTTTGTTTTATTAATCACCACATGACAACAACTATCACAACTATGTGCAATTTAGGTGATATCTATGTACGGATAAGTAGTTATGTACCTAATATATGTAATAGTGTTCAATCACTTCATTTCGAGAACCAGTTTACTAATCCGACTTACAATTAAGGTGGAAAGTGGGTAGGTACTAACGTATACATAGACTAGGTATATACCTATTAGGTACCTACACATAGGTAGATATAAGGTGTTAAAATATATTATATACCTACCTCCTGTTTCGAGAACCAGTTTACTAATCCGACTTACAATAATTCACGTGTTAAAGTGCGCCAAGAAATAAGGTGGAAAGTGGGTAGGTACTAAAGATATAAGGTGTTAAAATATATTATATATACCATATACCTACCTCCTAATACCCTGTTAGGCTCCTACAGAACGTGATTCATGTATGATATCTCGAGGTGTGCCGCATTTTCCAAGGCACTTTTAACCTCAGCAGGAAAATTTGGCCACCAGTTGACAGTTGAGTCATAGGAGCAATACGATTAGCTCATCATTTTAAAGATGTAAATCCGGACACTCCCAGTAAAATGGGCCATTTATCTTCTGATGGAAGGTTCCTGTATTTTCTTTCATTTTCCTCACTCAGAGAAGAAGAGGTCAGACTATACCTATAGTATAAATGGCTTCAAATTTCCCTGGGAAAAAAAATACAACTCTGATACCTATACTTCCACTTGCTATAGTCATTCATAGAACAAGTTGTAGAGGTTTAGTTTTAGTAGTAAACATTATCTCTCGACTTGGCCAGTTGACAGTTGAGTCATAGGAGCAATACGATTAGCTCATCATTTTAAAGATGTAAATCCGGACACTCCCAGTAAAATGGGCCATTAAGACGTTTATCTTCTGATGGAAGGTTCCTGTATTTTCTTTTATTTTCCTCACTCAGAGAAGAAGAGGTCAGACTATATAGTATAAATGGCTTCAAATTTCCCTGGAAAAAAAATACAACTCTGATACCTATACTTCCACTTGCTATAGTCATTCACAGAACAAGTTGTAGAGGTTTAGTAGTAAACATTATCTCTCGACTTGGGTAACTTGGGTTTAGTCGTTTAGTGTTTAGTGTCTGTTGAAGTAGTTAACTTGCACGGTCAGTCGCAATTAGCCACGGACTTTGAAATATTATTGTAAACAAATCAATTATTTTTCGATAAAAAATCAATTTAATTCATGCGAGGCCAGAATATTTTTGAGTGTTTTCTTTTGAATTTTTATGCCTTTTCTGGTTCCTAGAGTTTCCGTGTTTTGAGTTCATTTTTTCTTTTCGGGTAAAGTTAGGAAATAAAAAAAAAAAAATCAAGGAAACGTCTAGTTAAAGTAGTGAGAGGTTTATAGTTATTATACTTTCTATTTTGTGTATTTCGCGAACAAAGGATTAATATCCGATTTTGACGAAAATTAGATTTACGTGCGAAAAATCGCGAGTCCAAAAATATAGGTAAGTACCTAATCTAGCTAAGTACACCTTAACTATCAAGTATGACTGCATCTGATGTACATTACGACTTGACTCTATTTTTGACTACCTACCAGGAACTATTTTTGAAATTCAACGTAACAATGGGTGGAATTATTGTAGGTAATGACCTTTTATTACGACAAGCGACGACAACTAAGGTTACCGGACTTGTCATTGGTATGGGACCTCGACCTCTGTTAATACATGGTCATAGGTAGGTATACAATCAATCAAATTGTGAATTCATTTGTGTTAAAGCAGAACCTTTTCACAACTTTTGTGGATATCACAGCATTACTAAGTGCCTCCTTTGCAATCAATTTCCACATAATTATTTCAATAATCTTTTTTCACTGGTAATGCCACCACTGGTCGCTATTCGATTAAAGTAGCTACTCAATTGTCCTCACGAAGCTAAGTGAACCCCGAACTCCAAGCACAGAGCCGAAGAAACTTTGACCACGCGGAATCGAACCCGGTACCTCCGGCGTTCACTTTTCTTCCAGGTGTATCGCCCAAACATTTCGAAGAAAACTCCATTTACTAGCACAAATCAAATCAAATCAATTTCTACAGCCCATGTTTCCGATTTGAAGGGATATATTGCACCAGAGAAACGATTTAGAAGAGGCATAAATGCATTGACAATGTGGAATTCGAACCACAGCAACTTACTTTGGATCTCCTGTCTGTTGACATTGGGCAAACTTGGACATGCCCAGCAGATCTTGGACGTAAATGCGGGTAAGTTGAACCTAAGAACTAATAAAATACATAATAGCTACCTACTAATAGTCTAAAAGAGTGGTATAAAGAGAGAGAAAGAGGGAGAGAGAGATAACTTATCAGGAGATGAAGGAGGATGCACAGGATCGTGAAAAACGGAAGATGTCTTTAGACATATTTTTTCCCCGGTACCTACACTGCCCAGGATAGCTTTTTGAGGAGGTATTTGTAGAACCATCGAAGAAGCAATAGATGAGATTTAAAAATCTTTTGGGTATTTAACCCTTTATTATTGAAAAAAGTGAGAGCCCATCACCTATGGGTGGCATTGTTAAGAATTGATAAGAAGATATCATGCTTGCTCCTTTAGCATGTGGGCGGTACCTACTAGTAGGTACCTACGTTTTACAAACTTAACTTTATATTATATATCATACACTTATACATACTATGTAAGTAAATGATTGGATACTATAGGCTATAGGTAGATACCTATAATGCCAAACCTCTTGAATCGAATAATTATAAGGCAGAAAAATGTAAATTTACACCTGCGTATTAAATCATTACAGCGTCATCGTAAGGCAGGTATTTAACTAATATGATTGCTGAAATAGGTAAATTTACATCATCAACATTTTACATAATCTATCATAAATATCATAATTAATCAATCTGTCTGCCTTTTGTCTGATAATATTATTACAAGAAACCAATTAGGTACCTACTTTACACCCTGAGTACTGAGTAGTGTACACTTGGACTTGGGATCTGTAGGTTGGTGGTTCGAGTACAAGTCCGCGCCGGCTAAAATCTGGCGTATAATCGATGACCATTATTTTGTGACGAGCATTCGAGCTCAACACACTTAAATCTCAACACGTGCTTAACACACTTATCTCACCACCCGAAATCACAGAATATACGATACATACTATGTAAGTAAATGATTGGATACTATAGGCTATAGGTAGATACCTATAATGCCAAACCTCTTGAATCGAATAATTATAAGTCAGATAAATGTAAATTTACACCTGCGTATTAAATCATTACAGCGTCATCGTAAGGCAGGTATTTAACTATTATGATTACTCAAATAGGTATATTTACATCATCAACATTTTACATAATCTATCATAAATATCATAATTAATTAATCTGTCTGCCTTTTGTCTGATAATATTATTACGAGAAACCAATTACTTTACACCCTGTGAGTACTGAGTAGTGTACACTTGGACTTGGGATCTGTAGGTTGGTGGTTCGAGTACAAGTCCGCGCCGGCTAAAATTTGGCGTATAATCGATGACCATTATTTTGTGACGAGCATTCGAGCTCAACACACTTAAATCTCTACACGTGCTTAACACACTTATCTCATCACCCGAAATCACAGAATATACCAGGTAGGTATAAATTCCTTAGTTGATGCTGTATCGCCAACTCGGTACCTAAATACATAAGTACCTATACAGGAAAAATATAGCGGTCAAAGTTCTATGTACAGGAAAAAGTTCGTATTTTTTTGTACCCAACATATTACTCGGACTTTGTTTTATTACATCCCAGACTTTCGTAATCATTCACACCTTTATTGGTATTCTCTTGTTCAACTTACTTATAAAATACTTAAAGGAAATTCTCTTCATACTATAGAACTATGAGATAGGTACCTATTTATGATTTATGCAAGACTTAACATGTATGAGGCATTATAAATAGACCTAAGATGCGGAGTTCTTCTTTTGTAGCTATAAATCTGGTATCGGTAATTCGTAATTACTCATTACAGAGCTTAGTTTTGCTCCAATCCGGTTTTCCCCGTGGAATTTTCCAGCCATGTTCAAAACTATTGGGGCTAAAAAGCCCCCTGTACTACGTTTAAAGCAGAAAGAATGGACCAGGATAATCTTGCAATTTAAAGATGAGAGTCCTGAAAATCAATCTGAGAACGGGTTTTCTTAAGTGATATCAATTTATCACTTTTCTGACTTACTTCATTCGTGGACATCGACATCACATTATCACGATAGAAGACAGGTGACAATTACTCACATGACGTGAGAGTAGTGTGGCTGTCCTGAGCGAGATTACCTAGGTACAATATTATGGGAAAACTTTGAACTACATCTTTCATCTTTCTGACTCTCTATGAGTTCACTTGACCTGATTTTAATGTGTTTATTTATACCTTTAGACATAACTTTTGAGAATTTCCCCAGAAAAGCAATTTAACTATACCTACCAACTTTGACCTTATTTTCCTTTCACAGAATGTGAAGAATACTCCAAACCGTACACGCAGACAATCAACGCTCTTCCACTCAGCCTGGACCCAGATGTGCTCACGATCAATGTAGGCAAATGTGACCGCAATGCTCAGGCTCTCATTGTGGGTGGCCAAAAGTCAGAGCTAGGAGAGTTTCCACACATGGTAAGAAAAGACAGAGTTGTATTTTTATTTTTATTATTATTATTATTATTATTATTATCTTGGATTGGATTTCATATCGTCGTCCCAAACACGAAGTGGCGTAAGTGCGAAAATCACATTTTTCAGGAGAGCCGGAATAAGTTTTTTAAGTTTTTAAATGTATTTTTTGAGCCCTTTCCTACTGCACAATCTTCACAAAGTACATGTTTACCTAGTGGTTAAAACATTTTTAAAGCATGCTATGTATGTTTTTCCAGCAGATTTTTTGCGATAGGTACACATGATAACTCAAAATTGTGATTTAATAAACTTCCGCCTCTTCGTGTTCGGGACGACGATATGGTTTAGTATTCGTACAGGCGCTACCACGCCAGAAGAGGGGAAACAGGGCTCATAGGTACGAGTGTGTCAATTTGTTCCGAAATGATTCTTAGTTTGTCCGATTTTTATTAATTCGGCACCTATTTTGGTATAGCTTTTCAGCACATAAAAGAAATTTGCTGATTATTTTTTCGACTCCATTGGTCTTCGTAGATGCCCTTTTTCTGAGTGAGTTCACAGATTAGGAATTCTGTATCCACTCTTACCTACATGACTTTTCTTCCACTGTCTTTACGTGAATCTGAATAGTGAGGCAGGTAATAGGGTACCTGGGTACCGACATAATTACCTAAAGGAAATTTTTCAAAATCCTGGACAACAACAAAATTGGCAACAACCCTCTGCGCCTAGTTGGGAACAGAGTTCAAGCTCTTTCAACGGTTTTCCAGGTGGACAATTTCAAAATAATCAGCAATCGTTTGCACAGAATCAACCATGGGGTTCTTCCTTTGGAAACTCCAACTGGGAAAGACCGTCACCGAATCCAATCAATAGCAATTGGCAGTCATCTAATAGTTGGCAAACGCCCTCGACTACCTCAAACAATAACAATTGGCAACAGTCTTCAAATAACTGGCAACAACCTTCCAATAACTGGCAACAACCTTCCAGTTCTAGCGTTGGAAACGAGCAGGCCAACAATGGCTGGTCCAATGAAGACAAACCAACGATTGGCAACAGTCTTCAAATAACTGGCAACAACCTTCCAATAACTGGCAACAACCTTCCAGTTCTAGCGTTGGAAACGAGCAGGCCAATGGCTGGTCCAATGAAGACAAACCAACTTGGGGATCCCAACCACAAAGTTGGACAACTAAAAGACCAACAAACTCTGGATCAAATAAGCAGAAAACCACTACTAAAAAACCTAATAATGGATGGGATAATAGTGGGGGTGATCAGCAACCTGTATGGACAGAGAAGACAACAACTTCAGGACGATATAGGCCTTCACCCACCAAGAAACCGCAGAGAAAAACAATCAGTGAACTCAGTAAGTTAATAACTCCTATTATGTTGGTCCAGTGTTGGTGGTGGTGGGGCATGGTTGGTCCAGTGGTAACGCGCTTGCTTGCCATTCAGAAGGTCCCGGGTTCGAATCCCACCATCGACAAAAATTTGTACTCGGTTTTTGATTGCAAATATTTCAACGGGTTACTTTCTGGTGTTCTCGTGTTGACCCAGCACCTAAATGGGGAGTATTTCGTCTCTTCTCACATCTGATGGAAGGCATACTATGGGATGGGCATGCTACGACACAGACCACATGCGTCCAATGTAGCAGTTGTTTCATTGCTACGAAATAAAAACGGCGGTTTAACACTCATCTTTAAATAAAAGTAGGTGGGTATAGTAGGAATTTACTAATTGTGATCACTTTGTTTGGGATCATGTCCCGTAGAAAAAGGTCACATACTAATCGCGTACACTTTGAAAAAGCTGATACTACTGTGCAGTCGGTACCTATTTTTAACTTTTGGTTACGTTTCGGTGAATCATATCATATAAGATATCAAAACAAAAGAAATTCACTTTAATAGATGACTCATTTTCATTTCTTTTTACACGGAAAACACTAAATTTTATGTTGAAAGTACGTGCATACTTTCGCTAGAGGCGACAGGTAATCGGCATCGATAGGATAGTCTGTGAATGTTGTTCAAGTGGTCTGCATACCTGTGCCGTTTTCTGGTCTTTGCAAACCCTACATCTTTACCTATATGGTCATAATTATGATCTGTAGTCTGTGAATGTTGTTCAAGTGGTCTGCATACCTGTGCCGTTTTCTGGTCTTTGCAAACCCTACATCTTTACCTATATGTGTATATCTGTATATGGTCATAATTTTGATCTGTGATTACCTTGCGGACAAGTTTGATGAAGGCAAATTAATTGGAAGATGGTTTACTCATCTTTACACTGATGGTGGATCGTTTATTTGTCTTTAATACACTGCTGACTGCTGCATGCTGGTGCCAGCTACATATATTTTCCCTCAGGTCATGTCGTTCCCACAAATTTGAAACCGATCGGACAAGATTTCGGAGATTAATTTTTAATGATTTGGTTTTGATTGGAGAAACGGAATAGCCATATCTTGTTTAGGTAAATATTTCAGTATATTCTTCTGAGCAGGAATTCCCGAGGCATTGGTGATTCATAATTAGCTGGATATATCTTTGGAATTAAACATAGACAGGTATCATTCGTTCATAGTTGGGCTCGTAGTATGTTCGATAAAACTAGAAATAATTCTGATATTTTCAGAATCTATTTTATTGATTGATACGTAGATAGAATGTTTATACCTACTGCTCGGATTCCTCACAATCTTTCTAATGTGGGAATAACCCTCAATGTAATGAAGACCGCAGAATGTTCCTAATTTCATTCACCTCTTTCACTTATATCCCTAGATCAAGTTCTAGTTCTAGGACAATTATTTCAAATTGATTCTCTTCTAATGAAAATATCTTTGTATAGATACCTTACAGGTAGGTACTACTACTCATATTATATTGGTACCTAATTGGTTGGATATTTCTTGTTCTTGTTATTAGTATGCCATTCCTACTTTTTATCAGATTCATTAACAATCTTCTTCAAGGTAACATCCTAAGTCGTACCATATAAACTTTGATTAATATTCAATTTCCTTGCAGCAAAAATTTTAAAATCAAGATTTGAGGGAGAGAGATTTAAAAGTCAAAGGTTATGAATGTCATAGGCAAAGGAGGTTTTGAAAGATTTGGTACCTAACCAATCGGTAAGATGACGATATCATGGGGTGATATACCTACCTGTAACCTTAATTGGGGTTTCCAGGGAACTGTAACTGCTAAGGTCTTATCGTCCCGAAATCGAAAAGAGAAGGAAGACATGACAGGAACATTATCCCTTCAGGATAAAATCCGCCCCAGGGCGGGAATCGAACCCGCGGCTTAGCGCTTACAAGGCAGACACGCTATCAAAACGCGCCGCACAAATTCACATTGCCTATGTAGGTATACCTACAGTACAAATAATGGTTGCTAAATGATGTCTTCTTGATGGCTTGTGTTCTTGTATCCAATGTTGTTGTTTCTTGTTCTTGTTATTAGTATGCAGTTCCTACTTTTTATCAGATTCATTAACAATCTTCTTCAAGGTAACACCCTAAGTCGTACCATATAAACTTTGATTAATATTCAATTTCCTTGCAACAAAAATTTTAAAATCAAGATTTGAGGGAGAGAGATTTAAAAGTCAAAGGTTATGAATGCCATAGGCAAAGGAGGTTTTGAAAGTTTTGGTACCTAACCAATCGGTAAGATGACGATATCATGGGGTGATATACCTGTCCAAGTGTCCACTTATCTAGTCTATACTGCATACTATTATCTAAACATTATATGTTACACTTAGGTATATGAGCATAATTTTATGTAGTTCCACAACTGCACTTGGTTTGCTTAATAAAATCTTTAGAAAAGTGTAAGGACAAGATTTCGGAGATTAATTTTTAATGATTTGGTTTTGATTGGAGAAACGGAATGGCCATATCTTGTTTAGGTAAATATTTCAGTATATTCTTCTGGGCAGGAATTCCCGAGGCATTGGTGATTCATAATTAGCTGGATATATCTTCGGAATTAGACATAGACAGGTATCATTCGTACATAGTTGGGCTAGTAGTATGTTCGATAAAACTAGTTATAATTCTGATATTTTCAGAATCTATTTTATTGATTGATACGTAGATTGAATGTTTATACCTACTGCTCGGATTCCTCACAATCTTTCTAATGTGGGAATAACCCTCAATGTAATGAAGACCGCAGAATGTTCCTAATTTCATTCACCTCTATCAGTTACATCCCTAGATCAAGTTCTAGTTCTAGGACAATTATTTCAAATTGATTCTCTTCTAATGAAAATATCTATGTATAGGTAGATACCTTACAGGTAGGTACTACTACTCATATCATATTGGTTACCTAATTGGTTGTATCCAATGTTGTTGTTTCTTGTTCTTGTTATTAGTATGCAGTTCCTACTTTTTATCAGATTCATTAACAATCTTCTTCAAGGTACCTAACATCCTAAGTCGTACCATATAAACTTTGATTAATATTCAATTTCCTTGCAACAAAAATGTTAAGATCAAGATTTGAGGGAGAGAGATTTAAAAGTCAAAGGTTATGAATATCATAGGCAAAGGAGGTTTTGAAAGTTTTGGTACCTAACCAATCGGTAAGATGACGATATCATGGGGTGATATACCTGTCCAAGTGTCCACTTACCTAGTCTATACTGCATACTATTATCTAAACAATATATGTTACACTTAGGTATATGAGCATAATTTTATGTAGTTCCACAACTGCACTTGGTTTGCTTAATAAAATCTTTAGAAAAGTGCGCCTTTTGCAAAGGTTACGAAATCTACCGGGCCTTCAACCGCGAAAATTTAAATTTTGACTTACCAACCGATAACCGATTAACCGATGAAACCGATCAGGATTCAGGATTTCCGCAGGCAAATTTTGGATTTTACAGATTTTTAACACATTTGACTAATTTCATAATATTCCGAGTTTAAAAGGACATAATTTTGTCAAAATTAAACAGAATGCTCAATCAGTTGCTGTCCAAATTGGTCTGATGCTCAAGTATAATGAGCATAATTTTATGTAGTTCCACAACTGCACTTGGTTTGCTTAATAAAATCTTTAGAAAAGTGTAATGTAATTGATTGAACATACTTAGTTCTCTCTCAAATCAAATCAAGATCAGTTGACACTGTGGACAGCAGCAATCTGGTTTCTCCATTCAGACCAATTTCGATCTGGTATATCTTCAATGTTTGCCAAGGTTCATCAAAATCGGACCGTTTACCGTTTGAAAGTTATGGTTCTCCATTCAGACCAATTTCGATCTGGTATATCTTCAATGTTTGCCAAGGTTCATCAAAATCGGACCGTTTGAAAGTTATGGTTAAACAAACAAACAAACGGACTGAAAGACAAACTAATGTCAAAATGGAAAATTATACATACATATAAAATTGATCCTTTCTTACCTGTGCAAAAAAATCAAACAGTCTGAAAGTGGTAATTTACCAATAAGTATTGTATTTTTCGTATCCTTGTAATATTGCTGAAACTAGGAGCAACCGAGTTCAAGCATTTTGGCGTCTCCACTAATATGTATTGTCATGCTGCATTGCCTAGAATTTTCTGTCTCTCCCATTCTTAGATGTTATCATTGGATTCATAGCACAAATGGAAAATTATACATACATATAAAATTGATCCTTTCTTACCTGTGCAAAAAGAAAATCAAACAGTCTGAAAGTGGTAATTTACCATTTACCAATAAGTATTGTATTTTTCGTATCCTTGTAATATTGCTGAAACTAGGAGAAACCGAGTTCAAGCATTTTGGCGTCTCCACTAATATGTATTTTCATACTCTGCTGCATTGCCTAGAACTTTCTGTCTCTCCCATTCTTAGATGAAATGGAAAATTATACATACATATAAAATTGATCCTTTCTTACCTGTGCAAAAAGAAAATCAAACAGTCTGAAAGTGGTAATTTACCAATAGGTAATATTGCTGAAACCAGGAGAAACCGAGTTCAAGCATTTTGGCGTCTCCACTAATACACTCTGCTGCATTGCCTAGAATTTTCTGTCTCTCCCATTCTTAGATGTTATCATTGGATTCATAGCATACATATTTGATTATTATGTAATAGGCGTCCAAGATCTATATGGGCTTCAACTTCACCAATAGTGTTCGCAAATAGGCAAATAGCTGATGCAGCACGCAACAATTTTCCGACGATAAACATCTGCCGGGCTCGTTTCATTTCCTGCCGAAGAATTTTCCGATGCAAAGATAGCAAAGTAATTAGCAGTTTTTCATTAGGTAGTTCCAATCTCTGTGCCAAAACAGCGAAATGACGTGCAAGTATTTATTAATTGGAAACATCTCTAGATTTCTATCTAGACCGGACATTGTCTCAATTGAGATGATACTTGCATTGCTAATGATCGCAAGTATTTATTAATTAGAAGCATCTCTAGATCTCTATCTAGACCGGACATTGTTTCAATTGAGATGATACTTGCATTGCTAATGATCAAATTTGTCGATTGTTTCATTGTTATCTCCCACAAGCTCGTTGTAATATTGGTAATAGAAGGGTTTTATCAAAATATCTATGGAAAACTTTACTTTCGGTGCACGGAATACTTTACTTTCGGTATATGAAGGTAGGTATAAATTCCTTAGTTGATGCTGTATCGCCAACTCGGTACCTAAATACATCTCGAAATCGAAAAGAGAAGTTAGACAGGATAGGAAAAAGCCAGCCGTTTCGAGAACGAACATCATCCGTTCAGGATAAAATCCGTCGCGGAAGGAAATTGAACCCGCGACCTAGCACTTACAAGGCAGACGCGCTACCTCCTCCTCCTCCTCTTTTTTTTTTCTTCGCCTTTTCCCGTGTATAGACGGGGTCGGCATTTTTCGTCAGCCTCTCAATCAGCCCTACCAACTAAGCAAATTTTCGTTCATAAATTTATTTTCGTTTGTTTTATACAGGGTGACTCCGGAGGTCCTCTACAGGTGACTTCGGACACGAACCAGTGTATCTACAAAATAGTGGGGGTCACCTCCTTTGGGAAGTTTTGCGGGGAGAAAAACTCCCCCGGGGTTATATAAAAGATTTGAGATAAGAGATAGAATGAGATTGTGGATGAACGAAATTAAATTAAATTTAAGACGCTTATTCAAATTCAGGTATAATACTCGTAGATTAGGTGAACACTATTTGCAGGCTTTTGCACACTTTTTTTTACCTATGCAATTTTTGTGCATAACAATTTTCCAGATGGATTTTACCTACTGTAGGGGTAGGTACCTACCTACCTAGCTATGTATCTTGTTTATCTACTCAAGTCAATGTAGGTAGGTATATATACCTACATTATGTGAGAATACCTACATTTATGTGAGACGTGAAACGTAATACCTACAGGTAGGCAGTGGGCAGGTTAATAGTTGGTTGGTAATTAGGTATGTAAGAACACCTACCTAGGATTTATTTGTTTAGGAGCCATGTTTTACTATCGAAATATTCGGAATCTCACGTCACTGCTCATTGCGATAATTAAACTTACTTTATCGTGGACACTCGTTGATGTTTTGAAAGCCCAGTTAGGTAGTAGAACGGTTTCGATATTTCTATAGTAAAATACGGCCAAGGACAATAAAGAAGAAGAAGAGCCTATGAAGGTGTAAATAGGAAAATAACATAAATTTACGGGTGAAGAGAGAAAAGAATGGTGAGATGATATAAAACATTTGAGATAAGAGATAGAATGAGATTGTGGATGAACGAAATTAAATTAAATTTAAGACGCTTATTCAAATTCAGGTAAAATACTCGTAGATTAGGTGAACACTATTTGCAGGCTTTTGCACACTTTTTTTTTTACCTATGCAATTTTTTTGCATAACAAATTTTGCAAATACCTACATAGATCTTACCTAACACCATTTGCAGGTTTTTTTTACACTTTTTTTTACCTATGCAATTTTTGTGCATAACAATAATTTTCCAGATGGATTTTACCTACTGTAGGGGTTCCTACCTACCTAGCTATGTATCTTGTTTATCTACTCAAGTCAATGTGTGAGATTGTGGATGAACGAAATTAAATTAAATTTAAGACGCTTATTCAAATTCAGGTAAAATACTCGTAGATTAGGTGAACACTATTTTCAGGCTTTTGCACACTTTTTTTATACCTATGCAATTTTTGTGCATAACAATTTTCCAGATGGATTTTACCTACTGTAGGGGTTCCTACCTACCTAGCTACATATGTATCTAGTTTATCTACTCAAGTCAATGTAGGTAGGTATATATACCTACATTATGTGAGACGAGATTTAGTGAAACGTAATACCTACAGGTAGGCAGGTTGGTTGGTTGGTAATTAGGTACCTATGTAAGAACACCTACCTAGGATTTATTTGTTTCCCTACCACGATAAATTAACTGTACAGAATACCTATTTAGGTTTATTACATTTTATAATGATTATTCCTATGTACTCGTATATCTATTTATTTGAAATAAAATCGGTCTACCCGAATATTTTTTTTTAAGTACCTATGAGTTTTATACTCCAACTTTTAGTTACCTCTCTTCCTTTCTCTCAGTAGGTATAAATATTGCGTATTAGTGGAGATGTCGAATTTCCCATTTTTAGGTTTATTACATTTTATAATGATTATTCCTATGTACTCGTATATCTATTTATTTGAAATAAAATCGGTCTACCCGAATATTTTTTATATGTATGAGTTTTATACTCCAACTTTTAGTTACCTACCTCTCTTCCTTTCTCTCAGCAGGTATAAATATTGCGTATTAGTGGAGATGTCGAATTTCTTGTACAGAATACCTATTTAGGTTTATTACATTTTATAATGATTATTCCTATGTACTCGTATATCTATTTATTTGAAATAAAATCGGTCCACCCGAATATTTTTTTTAAGTATGAGTTTTATACTCCAACTTTTAGTTACCTCTCTTCCTTTCTCTTAGTACCTTAGAGGTATAAATATTGCGTATTAGTGGAGATGTCGAATTTCCCATTAGTGGAGATGCCAAAAATCCTCTTTTGGGAACCCCTAGATTTCTGACAGATGAGTTGAGCGCGCTCTAGTGAGTAAAAAACTGTAATTTTTTGTTGCATCGTGTGAAATCGCCTTTTGCAAAGGTTACGAAATCTACCGGGCCTTCAACCGCGAAAATTTGAATTTTGACTTACCAACCGATAACCGATTAACCGATCAGGATTCAGGATTTCCGCAGGCAAATTTTGGATTTTACAGATTTTTAACACATTTGACTCATTTCATAATATTCCGACTTTAAAAGGACATAATTTTGTCAAAATTAAACAGAATGCTCAATCAGTTGCTGTCCAAATTGGTCTGATGCTCAAGTACTCTTTCTGTCACTGGTGATAACATGCCAACTTTATCCAGCATCCAAAGATCTGATAATTTTTGCCTGCCCCTTTCAAGCTAAGAAATCCAAGAATATTTGACTGAACATATCTACTTTCATCAAACAAATTGCTACAGCCATAAAATGCTTGCCAAAAAACTACAGATACCACTTGACACAAATACAATGTAAGTACCAAATTGTTCTTTGAGCCATTTACAGCCAATCCCTGAAAAGACTCCTCATTCCACACATCAAGGGAAAACCATAGGTTGATGTGAATATCCCATGTTACAGCCCCAATACTTTTTTTTTTGCATCATGTGAAATCCCCTTTAGTGAAGATCACAAAACTTATCTCCAAATTTAAAGGTGGCTTAAAGACACATTCTTAGTCTTGTGGTCACCAATCCCTGAAAAGACTCCTCATTCCACAGCCACACATCAAGGGAAAACCATAGGTTGATGTGAATATCCCATGTTACAGCCCCAACTGCCCCAATACTTTTTTTTGCATCATGTGAAATCCCATTTAGTGAAGATCACAAAACTTATCTCCAAATTTAAAGGTGGCTTAAAGACACATTCTAAGTCTTGGTATCTGTGAGACTTGGTGAACTCAACTTGGTGCGCAATGACGATGGTGCTTCACCGGAGAATTTCAAGGTGGTTCAGGTCAGTAGATAAATGTGGTACCCCCGCTTGCATGGTAAACAGGAGGGCGTGGGTTTGATCCCAGCAGAGGCATTAAATTTCATCATCCTTTATTTGAGAATTTGAGCACATAATAATGGAGCTCTAAGGTTTAGGTGGTAGAGAATGCCTCTGGCGTTAACCTCACTTAGTGGTTACCTTCCAGCTTCCTCTCAAGCGTCTATTATTTTATTTTGTTACCGAATTGTTGGTAATGTCTACAATATTGTTATCGTTCACAGGTGTACCCCCATCCCGACTACCGATCCAACGTGAAGTACAACGACATCGCTCTACTCCGCCTGGACAGGACGGTAGAATTCAGCAATAGCATTCGACCTGCCTGTCTGTACACCTCAGAGACAACAAGCATGCCTCGGGCTATTGCCACCGGGTGGGGGACTGTAGGATTTGGTGAGTGTCCACTTAACCCTTTGAACGCAGATGTAAACTTTTGTTTACACAAACTTTGCCGGCCAATAACTCCTAAGGTGATGAATTTAAAAAATTCTGACTCCAGATATGATCATAACTCGTATCTTAATTCGGTAACCAAAGGGTTAATCACGGGCTGAGGGCTAATGTTACCTTCAAAATGCGGAAGTAACACGGGGTTGGCTAGCGAACCCCAACACTAGCGCTGAGGGTTTGACGAGTCCTTTTGGAACTAACAAACTCGTATCTTAATTCGGTAACCAAAGGGTTAATCACGGGCTGAGGGCTAATGTTACCTTCAAAATGCGGAAGTAACACGGGGTTGGATAGCGAACCCCAACACTAGCGCTGAGGGTTTGACGAGTCGCTGAGGGCTAATGTTACCTTCAAAATGCGGAAGTAACACGGGGTTGGCTAGCGAACCCCAACACTAGCGCTGAGGGTTTGACGAGTCATTTTGGAACTTTCCAATCCGGGGTTGCGACTTGTGTAGAACGGGGTGTCAATCTCATTTATTTCGATGGCTACGGCTTTCTGAGTTAATTCTATTGGATACATTAAGAATATTAAGGTGTGTCCAAACATAGTCGATCGGCCGTCGCGTCTATCGACGAGGTGAGCCTATGTTATCGAGGCAGTGTGGACAGTTCAGTCGATGTCCATCGATGACCGGTCGACTATGTGTGGACTGTTTCCACTGGACACACTTTTACAGAGAGACCCGTAGGAAAATGCCCCGATTTTTAACTCCTCAAATCAACTAACGAATTGCCCTAATCCTCCCGATTTTTTCCCAGGTGATCGATCGAGTGATGTCTTGCTCAAGGTCGGGCTCAACTTTATAGATAGTCAGAAATGTGCGTCCCTGTACAGATCTGAACAGAGCTCTTCTCTACACAAAGGCATTGTGGACTCAGGGAGGGGCGGGATTTCCTGGAATTGTGGAGGCTCTCTGGTCAGTGAGAAGTTTGTGCTGACAGCTGCTCATTGCACGGACAGTAGTCTGTAAGTTGATCTTGGAACCTTGATTGGGGCTGTTTCCAGCCCTTTATTATTAATTTTGTACTGAAGAAAAATTAATATAAAGGATGCATTTTGGCGTCTTGCCGTCCCGAAATCGAAGAGAGAAAGAAGACAGGATAGGAGAAATCCAGCCGTTCCGAGAACGAAGATTATCCCATCAGGATAAAATCCGCCCCGGGCGGGAATCGAACCTGCGGCCTAGCGCTTACAAGGCAGACACGCTATCAAAACGCATAGCACAAATTCACATTAACTATGTAGGATACTACGAGTATACCTACAGTACAAATAATGGTTGGTAAATAATGTCTTCTTGATGGCTTGTGTTGGAGGCCGATTGGGTATCACACTAGGTTTGCACGCCGGAGGTCCCGGGTTTGATTCACGGCGAGTTCGAAGTTTTTTCGGCTCTGTGCTTGGAGTTTGGGGTGTACTTAGCCTTGTAAGGACAATTGAGGAGCTACTTTAATCGAGTAGCGGCTTAAAAGATCATTAAAGTATGGAAATTTTTAGCGGCTGAGGGCTAATGTTACCTTCAAAATGCGGAAGTAACACGGGGTTGGCTAGCGAACCCCAACACTAGCGCTGAGGGTTTGACGAGTTCTTTTGGAACTAACCAATCCGGGGTTGCGACTTGTGTAGAACGGGCTGTCAATCTCATTTATTTCGATGGCTACGGCTTTCGAGTTAATTCTATTGGATACATTAAGAATATTAAGGTGTGTCCAAACATTGTCGACTGGCCGTCGCGTCGATCGACGAGGTGAGCCTATGTTATCGAGGCAGTGTGGACAGTTCAGTCGATGTCCATCGATGACCAGTCGAACCCGTAGGAAAATGCCCCGATTTTAAACTCCTCAAATTACCTAACGAATTGCCCTGATCCTCCCGATTTTTTCCCAGGTGATCGATCGAGTGATGTCTTGCTCAAGGTCGGGCTTAACTTTTGAGCGCGCTCTGGTGAGTAAAAAACTGCAATTTTTTTGTTGCATCGTGTGAAATCGCCTTTTGCAAAGGTTACGAAATCTACCGGGCCTTGGACCGCGAAAATTTGAATTTTGTCTTACCAACCGAAAACCGATCAGGATTTCCGCAGGCAAATTTTGGATTTTACAGATTTTTACCTCATTTGACTCATTTCGTGATCTTCCGAGTTTAAAAGGACATAATTTTGTTAAAATTAAACAGAATGCTCAATCAGTTGCTGTCCAAATTGGTCTGAGGCCGCCAAAGTAATTGAAGAAAAATCAATACCAAAGGCAATGATTATACCAATTTGGTAGAGAATGCCATTGTCTGGCAGGGTACTTTAAACAGGGAGTAGATCAGCTTAGTCTGGCTGGGGGACTTTAAACAGGGTGTATATGAGTACCAGCCTGAAATTTCCCGTGCTAAAGAAATAGCAAAGGTTGCGTGCAAAGGGCATCCACTTGTAAATTTTTTGTAGCCAAAACCAAATGTCACCCTAGTTAGGGCCAGGGTCAGATTAGCCCCCCGCGGGGCCCGGGGCAGTTTCAAAGGCGCGGGGCCCCCAGGACCTACCCCCCTCCCTACTAGAAAACACTTCTATACCTACCTAATTCATTTATATCAATCATTACCTACGGACTACGAGTTTTGTTATTAAAATGTATTTTGCCGTTTCAAACCAAAGGCAATGATTATACCAATTTGGTAGAGAATGCCATTGTCTGGCGGGGGTACTTTAAACAGGGAGTAGATCAGCTTAGTCTGGCTGGGGAACTTTAAACAGGGTGTATATGAGTACCAGCCTGAAATTTCCCGTGCTAAAGAAATAAAAACCCATAATATCTAGTGTAAGTCCTCAAAGCGCGGGGCCCGTGGCAGTCTGCCATTCTGCCTTATGGGTAATCCGGCCCTGGTTAGGGCTGATTGAGAGGCTGACGAAAAACGCCGACCCCGTCTGTACACGGCAAAAGGCGAGGAAGAAGAAGAAGGTAGAGAATGCCATAGGCATTTAATTAACCTTAAAGAAATAGCAAAGGTTGCGTGCGAAGGGCATCCACTTGTAAATTTTTTGTAGCCAAAACCAAATGTCACCCTAGTTAGGGCTGATGAGAGGCTGATGAAAAACGCTGACCTCGTCTGTACAAAAGGCGAGGAGGAAGAAGAAGGTAGAGAATGCCTTAGGCATTTAATTAACACGTATCTGTGAGACTTGGTGAACTCAACTTGGTGCGCAATGACGATGGTGCTTCACCGGAGAATTTCAAGGTGGTTCAGGTCAGTAGATGAATGTGGTACTCCCGCTTGGTAAACAAGAGGGCGTGGGTTCGATCCCAGCAGAGGCATTAAATTTTATCCTCCTTTATTTGAGAATTTGACCACATAATAATGGAGCTCTAAGGGTTAGGTGGTACAGAACGCCTCCGGCGTTAACCTCACTTAGTGGTTACCTTCCAGCTTCCTCTCAAGCGTCTATTATTTTATTTTGTTTTGTTACCGAAATGTTGGTAATGTCTACAATATTGTTATCGTTCACAGGTGCACCCTCATCCTGACTACCGATCTAACGTGAAGTACAACGACATCGCTCTACTCCGCCTGGACAGAACGGTAGAATTCAGCAATAGCATTCGACCTGCCTGTCTGTATACCTCGGAGACAACAAGCATGCCTCGGGCTATTGCCACCGGGTGGGGGACTGTAGGATTTGGTGAGTGTCCACTAAAGAAATAGCAAAGGTTGCGTGCGAAGGGCATCCACTTGTAAATTTTTTGTAGCCAAAACCAAATGTCACCCTAGTTAGGGCTGATTGAGAGGCTGACGAAAAACGCCGACCCCGTCTGTACACGGCAAAAGGCGAGGAGGAAGAAGAAGAAGGTAGAGAATGTCATAGGCATTTAATTAACCCCACCCTTGATCAAACTTCATTTTATTATATATTATTTCTTTTGACATCTCTTGACAAAATCATCATGTTTTGTATCATTCTATTATTCCTTAGATCGCGTCTCCAGAGCATCGTTCAAGAACAACTCTCCCAAGTGCACGACATTTCCAACGACTGGCTCTCCCTAGGGCGTCTGTGTACCCCTCGCCTTCTCTTCCTGTTCGAGTCCTGTCCTCGCTTTCTAGCCCAGAGGTCACCCGATGAAGACCTGGGAGAGGAAAAAGAAAAGCTGCTCCGCTCGTTCGAGATGAAGCTCGAAGATCAAATATTCAACATTCTGCGAAACAGTCGGGTTATTTGTCACGTAAGGTATGGAATAACAATACTTTTTAGCCCGTCCATCCTTTATTAATAATAAAAGGTATAGTGGACGGGCTATTGTATTCGCTTCGTTGTTTATAGAACAAGAGGCCGATTGGGTATCACACTAGGTTTGCACGCCGGAGGTCCCGGGTTTGATTCACGGCGAGGTCGAAGTTTTTTCGGCTCTGTGCTTGGAGTTCGGGGTGTACTTAGCCTTGTAAGGACAATTGAGGAGCTACTTTAATCGAGTAGCGGCATTAACAGTGTAAAAAGATTATTAAAGTATGGAAATTTTTAGGAAAGGAAGCACTTAGTAATGTTGTGATACTCACAAAAGTTGTGAAAAGGCTCTGCTTTAGAATAGAATATACCTTGTTTATCCTGCTCAAATGAGATTAAAAAGTCCCATTACCCCAGTAGTCTAAACAAGGTCTCGTTTATTTTATGGGTTAAATAACTAAGTGGTAGTTGTAAGGGTTTGATGGCAGAGATTGTCTCAGGCAATAATCACGCCCTGTTGTAATTTTGTAATCATTTATTACAATAAAGAGTTATTATTATTATTATAGTATGCTTTACCACAAGTTTGTTTTCTTCTCTCCACACAGTGCCAACGCTCTATTCTCCGTCCCGGCCAACCGTCGCTACGTGTATGTCCAGACCTCTCACAACCATCTGAAGCGAGACTGGCTCGACTTCTTTCTCACCTCGCTGGTCACAACCCCCCTTCATAACAGCGTGCCGCCCGAAAGTGACGACCCGTGGGTACCAGCGTATGGACTGGAGAACGAGGAGCACATTATGCGTCCAGAGCGACACGAGTTTAAATTGTTCCTAGGGGACGTGTTGGACGATGCGAGATATGTGCGGGAGTTTGACGATGACTTCGGATCCCACGCGTACTCGAGGTCGCTGAACACGGGACATAGGATTGAGGTGAGAAAAAGAAAAAATATAGATGCCAGCATCCTAGTCGCGTCTACCTTGTTGACTTCGGATCCCACGCGTACTCGAGGTCGCTGAACACGGGACATAGGATTGAGGTGAGAAAAAGAAAAAATATAGATGCCAGCATCTTAGTCGCGTCTGCCTTGTAAGCGCTAGGCCGCGGGTTCGTATCCCGCCTGGTGTGGATTTTATCCTGGAGGGATAAGGTTCGTTCTCGGAACGGCTGGCTTTCTCCTATCCTTTCTTCCTTCTCTCTTCGATTTCGGGACGATAAGACGTTAGCAGTTACAGTTCCCTCTATCAAACCTCTCGGGAGGAATCAATTTTAGTTCCGATATGTAGAAAGTACCTTGATGTTCACTTTGTTTTATTCCATTCAATTCTATTTTATTCTATTCTATAATTCCATTCCAGCGTCCCCTTCTACGTACTTGGATCAGCGCTACAAGTCGACTATGGCGCACTCTAGTTGTGGACGAGCAAAGTTTGGTTCTGGCCGAGTTATCCGATAAAATGGACACGGACATTAAGTTCAGCGAGGAGAGGTGCAGTAAGGTGCTGCCCCTAGCGTTCAATGTGTATAAAGACAACCTACCCTCGCACTACAACACACAGTTCCATGAAACACGGGTGAGAAAATGTGAATTCATTAAGATAAAATTAATTTTCCCTTCTAAAATGTAAAATAACCGGGATCTATTTAAAAAAGAATTTAAATTCATTCAAATTTAACGCGCGTACGTTTCTAACACAGGGATTTCATCATCGTAATTCCGATCTCCATATTCCAATCCCCATAATGTGTGTCATGCGCAGAAACCAAAACTCGTCGAACATGGGTATCGGGATTTTACAAAACAGGATGCAAAATCTCTCCAATAGCTCTAGAATTTGAGTGAAATATCTAAACTCACACGAAGGAATGAATACTTCATCAGACATAAACTTGTACCTAAATGTTTCCTTAGGTTACCCCATCCCCCGAAAGTTTCCTTAGGTTACCCCATTCATACGGTTGGTCCAGTGGTAACGCGCTTGTTTGCCATGCAGAAGGTCCCGGGTTCGAATCCCACCATCGACAAAAATTTGTACTCGTTTTTCGATTGCAAATATTTCAACGGGTTACTTTCTGGTGTTCTCGTGTTGACCCAGCACCTAAATGGGAAGTATTGTGCCCCTTCTCGCCCATCTGACGAAAGGCAAACTACGGGATGGGCATGCCACGCCACAGGCCACATCAAGCGTCTAATGTAGCAGTTGTTTCAGTTGCTACGAAATAAAACGGCAGTGGAACACTCATCTTAAAAAAAAAAAAAAAAAAAAAAAAAAAAATATCTTAGTTCTAATATGGTCCCCTCCCCTCGAATGGTTCCCCAGGTAAGTCTCAAGCATTCAACTCGTTTTCATTCACGCCCGGGTCGTTTTCGACATCTTCCTCACCAGAGCTTTAGAGGACGAGTGCGCATCATATTGGACCCGGGCGAGACAAATGTCGTGAAGTGGACCAGTCTGAGGGAAACCCAGGGGGGGGGGGGGGGGGGGGGGCGGCGGTCCGGGGCGAGGGGGTGGGGGGGCGCGGGGGGTAATGAATCCGCTGCACAAGGGAGGCTCCGGTACTCGGGTTACCGAGTTCGATCCAGGGTGAGAACGGAGTTTTATTATTACTTATTATTATTATTATTTCAGTTAAGGATGGATTTTTTTATGGCATGCGTTGCTCAGGATGGAGGTTTATTCACGAGATTCTTCTCTAAATTCGAACATACGCAATTATATGTACACTACGTTTTATATTATTCTTCAGTGGTGGTAGTCTGAACTTTGAATACATATCGAAAGCACGTTTAGAGACGAAACGCACACAACGTTCTCGTACCAGCTCTTCGGAAATTCTGGTTTGGGCTATCTATAGCTATACTATGCTCCCGCTTCTTAAAATTGATAATTTAGTCAATTAATAATAATTAATAATAATATGAAGTAAGTTGCCCATTTCTCACAAGGTTAGTACGTGTTTCTGAGTTAGGCATTGACTAACATTTTTTGACATTGCGCTTTTGCAGCTCAGAATTGCAAAGGTAATCGATGTTTCCTAATGTCCGATTTTGTACCTTTAGATTTCTTTTGGATGTTGTAGATAGAGTTTTATTATTCGTGTGTACCCTGTACATCTATATGTTCTACACTCACCTTTTCACGTGCACTCTCATTTTAATATAAGATTTTCTGTGCCCTATTCCTGAAGGACTCCACACAGATATTACAAAGGACCCATAGATATGGTATTTTCAAGTGTGGAGGCCTTTACTGATCGTTAATACAGGATTGCATGTTAATATGGTGCATGATTACCACACCAAGTTTCTTTTGATGCACAACTTCATTTATCTATTTTACTATTCAGAGTACCTATCTATCAACTCGCAAATTATTCTTTAATTTTTGCGCACTTTTCTTATAAATTGATATGTCTGTATCTTATTGAGAATTTACCCCCAGTAGCTCAGAGGAAGAATGTTGGACTCACAACCCAGGGGACTGGGGTTCAAATCCCAGTAGCGACATGAAAATTAAGTTTGGCAATTAATATCTAATAATGGTTATTTTTCTTTAACATAATCTCATAAAAGTGCTTTAACTAGGCTGGCAATCTAAACTTTGATGTCAGCATTACTGGCTGTTCATTACAAGCATCAGGCCTGTATTTAGGGGGTTCCAAGTCCCCCCCTCCCCCTCGAGAGAGGCGAAACTCGAGTCGGTTTCAGAAAATCCCTAAAAACCCTAGTCATACAATTAATCATAATATCCCCCTCTTTTCCTCAGGTCCAGTAGTAGTGGGGGAGGCTCAGGTTCCGGCAATACAGCAGGCGGTTCCAACAAGCGACTCCTAGCCCAGCTGATGCGGCTTCATATAGTCACCCCCAAGGCCCCTGTTCATGTGACCCTCAACCCTAGGGTCCAACCGGCACCCCCACCCTGCCCTATATTTATAACGGGGGTCACTGAGCCCATACGACTCACGCAGAGTGCGTACTGGGTACTGCGATTACCGTATCCTTTATCTACAACTACTTACTTAGATATTCATATAAGCTTAACCATACTTTTAGGTCCCTAGGTCCCGACTACACCAACTGACCTTTAACCCATCAAATATACGAGACCTTGTTTAGACTGCTGGGGTAAAGGGACTTTTCAGTCCTATTCGGGCAGGATAAACAAGGTATATTCTATTCTATTCTAGACCTAAGTCTCAGAGTGGACTTTTTGTGTACAATGTGCACAGGTACATGTATATTTGCTCAAAAAAAATAAAACACACACACACACACCCTTTTTTTTATATAGTAAGCAATGGATTATTTTCACGTGCGATATGTTTCTAATATTTGTTACAATCTCTTGTTGATGTCCTTCACTTTGATAATCTCAGTTACGTCTGGAAAAGAAAAGCTCCTTTTTGTATTTAACCTAACCCTATAATAACACTAATCACTGCTCTAATTGTGAAAACTCCTTCTTGCATTTTAGCTTGGGAACAACCAACAACCTCATGTATGGTATAATCAGAAGTAAATTCAAATGAACTACCATCAACAATAACTATGAAATCTAGCTTTGAAGTGTTCATAAACCACAATCCACCTTTCTCTCCCCAGGGTTTTCTCTTTGTTTGGTCTGACTTAAAGAACAAACATGCTCGTGCTGTGCTGTTCCTGTTCCTGGTATCACATGTTCTCATACTTAGTCATCCTTCGTATACATTTGATATGAGCTACATCCAGCTGTTCAAAACATTAGACCTGGTGAGGTAAGTCAATTTACAAGCTATTCCAAAGTAATTGAAGAAAAATCAATACCAAAGGCAATGATTATACCAATTTGGTAGAGAATGCCATTGTCTGGCGGGGGTACTTTAAACAGGGAGTAGATCAGCTTAGTCTGGCTGGGGAACTTTAAACAGGGTGTATATGAGTACCAGCCTGAAATTTCCCGTGCTAAAGAAATAGCAAAGGTTGCGTGCGAAGGGCATCCACTTGTAAATTTTTTGTAGCCAAAACCAAATGTCACCCTAGTTAGGGCTGATGAGAGGCTGATGAAAAACGCTGACCTCGTCTGTACAAAAGGCGAGGAGGAAGAAGAAGGTAGAGAATGCCTTAGGCATTTAATTAACACCACCCTTGATCAAACTTTATTTTATTATTTCTTTTTGACATCTCTTGACAAAATCATCATGTTTTGTATCATTCTATTATTCCTTAGATCGCGTCTCCAGAGCATCGTTCAAGAACAACTCTCCCAAGTGCACGACATTTCCAACGACTGGCTCTCCCTAGGGCGTCTGTGTACCCCTCGCCTTCTCTTCCTGTTCGAGTCCTGTCCTCGCTTTCTAGCCCAGAGGTCACCCGATGAAGACCTGGGAGAGGAAAAAGAAAAGCTGCTCCGCTCGTTCGAGATGAAGCTCGAAGATCAAATATTCAACATTCTGCGAAACAGTCGGGTTATTTGTCACGTAAGGTATGGAATAACAATACTTTTTAGCCCGTCCATCCTTTATTAATAATAAAAGGTATAGTGGACGGGCTATTGTATTCGCTTCGTTGTTTATAGAACAAGAGGCCGATCGGGTATCACACTAGGTTTGCACGCCGGAGGTCCCGGGTTTGATTCACGGCGAGT
>NW_007379376.1:3229-11474 GCF_000475195.1 Diaphorina citri | reverse complement strand
TTCCCTTTAGGGATATTTTTTTTTTTCTTCGCCTTTTCCCGTGTATAGTTTTTCGTCAGCCTCTCAATCAGCCCTACCATCTAAGCAAATTTTCTTTCATAAATTTATTTTCGTTTGTTTTATACAGGGTGACTCCGGAGGTCCTCTACAGGTGACTTCGGACACGAACCAGTGTATCTACAAAATAGTGGGGGTCACCTCCTTTGGGAAGTTTTGCGGGGAGAAAAACTCCCCCGGGGTTTACACCCGAGTGTCCTCGTTCATACCCTGGATTGAAAGCATCGTCTGGCCCTGAACCCACGACCTGTAGACTACAGGAGCCATGTTTTACTATCGAAATATTCGGAATCTCACGTCACTGCTCATTGCGATAATTAAACTTACTTTATCGTGGACACTCGTTGCTGTGTTGAAAGCCCAGTTAAGTATTAGAACGGTTTCGATATTTCTATAGTAAAATACGGCCAAGGACAAGAAAGAAGAAGAAGAGCCTCTGAAGGTGTGAATAGGAAAATAACATAAATTCACAGGTGAAGAGAGAAAAGAATGTTGAGATGATATTATATAAAAGTTTGACGATGACTTCGGATCCCACGCGTACTCGAGGTCGCTGAACACGGGACATAGGATTGAGGTGAGAAAAAGAAAAAATATAGATGTCAGCATCCTAGTCGCGTCTACCTTGGAAGCGCTAGGCCGCGGGTTCGGTTCCCGCCTGGTGTGGATTTTATCCTGGAGGGATAAGGTTCGTTCTCGGAACGGCTGGCTTTCTCCTATCCTTTCTTCCTCCTCTCTTCGATTTCGGGACGATAAGACGTTAGCAGTTGCAGTTCCCTCTATCAAACCTCTCGGTAGGAATCAATTTTAGTTCCGATATGTAGAAAGTACCTTGATGTTCACTTTGTTTTATTCCATTCAATTCTATTTTATTCTCTCCTATCCTTTCTTCCTTCTCTCTTCGATTTCGGGACGATAAGACGTTAGCAGTTACAGTTCCCTCTATCAAACCTCTCGGGAGGAACCAATTTTACTTCCGATATGTAGAAAGTACCTTGATGTTCACTTTATTTTATTCTATTCAATTCTATTTTATTCCATTCTATAATTCCATTCCAGCGTCCCCTTCTACGTACTTGGATCAGCGCTACAAGTCGACTATGGCGCACTCTAGTTGTGGACGAGCAAAGTTTGGTTCTGGCCGAGTTATCCGATAAAATGGACACGGACATTAAGTTCAGCGAGGAGAGGTGCAGTAAGGTGCTGCCCCTAGCGTTCAATGTGTATAAAGACAACCTACCCTCGCACTACAACACACAGTTCCATGAAACACGGGTGAGAAAATGTGAATTCATTAAGATAAAATTAATTTTCCCTTCGTTCAATGTGTATAAAGACAACCTACCCTCGCACTACAACACACAGTTCCATGAAACACGGGTGAGAAAATGTGAATTAATTAAGATAAAATTAATTTTCCCTTCTAAAATGTAAAATAACCGGGATCTATTTAAAAAGGAATTTAAATTCATTCAAATTTAACGCGCGTACGTTTCTAACATAGGGATTTCATCATCGTAATTCCGATCTCCATATTCCAATCCCCATAATGTGTGCCATGCGCAGAAACCAAAACTCGTCGAACATGGGTATCGGGATTTTGCAAAACAGGATGCAAAATCTCTCCAATAGCTCTAGAATTTGAGTGAAATATCTAAACTCACACGAAGGAATGAACACTTCATCAGACATAAACTTGTACCTAAATGTTTCCTTAGGTTACCCCATCCCCCGAAAGTTTCCTTAGGTTACCCCATTCATACTTAGTTCTAATATGGTCCCCTCTCCTCGAATGGTCCCCCAGGTATCTCAAGCATTCAACTCGTTTTCCATTCACGCCCGGGGTCCGTTATTCGACATCTTCCTCACCAAGCTAGAGGACGAGTGCATCAAATATTGGACTCGGGGGAGACAAATGTGTGAAGTGACCAGTCTGAAGGGAAACCCCTGTATGAATCCGCTGCACAAGGGAGGCTCCGGGTACTCGGGTTACGAGTTCGATTCCAGGTGAGAACGGAGTTTTTATTATTATTATTTATTCCAGTTAAGGATGGATTTTTTTTTTTTTTTTTTTTTTTTTTTAAGCTTTTATGGGCTTTTCTTCCCCTAGAGGAGGGGGTTTTTTTATGAAAGAGTTAGAGAGAAAAGACAAAAGTATCTGTACAGCCCTTTCGGAAATTCTGGTATTGGGCTATCTATAGCTATACTATGATGTTATTAAAATTGATAATTTAGTCAATTAATAATAATATGAAGTAAGTTGCCCATTTCTCACAAGGTTAGTACGTGTTTCTGAGTTAGGCATTGACTAACATTTTTTGACATTGCGCTTTTGCAGCTCAGAATTGCAAAGGTAATCGATGTTTCCTAATGTCCCATTTTGTACCTTTAGATTTCTTTTCGATGTTGTAGATAGAGTTTTATTATTCGTGTGTACCCTGTACATCTATACGTTCTACACTCACCTTTTCACGTGCACTTTCATTTTAATATAAAAATTTCTGTGCCCTATTCCTGAAGGACTCCACACAGATATTGCAAAAGACCCATAGATATGGTATTTTCAAGTGTGGAGGCCTTTACTGATCGTTAATACAGGATTGCATGTTAATATGGTGCATGATTACCACACCAAGTTTCTTTTGATGCACAACTTCATTTATCTATTTTACTCTTCAGAGTACCTATCCATCAACTCGCAAATTATTCTTTAATTTTTGCGCACTTTTCTTATAAATTGATATGTATGTATCTTATTGAGAATTTACCCCAGTAGCTCAGAGGAAGAATGTTGGACTCACAACCCAGGGGACTGGGGTTCAAATCCCAGTAGCGACATAAAAATTAAGTTTGGCAATTAATATCTAATAATGGTTATTTTTCTTTAACATAATCTCATAAAAGTGCACATTTTGTTCCTTTTTAATAAAATTACAGTAAGTACTTTTCAGGAATTTCGAAATGGACATTTGTAAAGTTATGCTTAAGCGAATGAAAACCTTTCTAGGGCGATTTGTTCAGAGGACTAATTAACCCTTTCTGTTCTCAGTCGGGCCGATTTACCCATCATGGAACACTCGAGCGGCCTCCGGTTTATGTCATCGTGTGATTGTGGCCGTACGCAGGCCCAACGAGAAGACCCCTTCTCTCTTCGCGAGGCCAACTATGAGTTCTATCAGAATGTGGGAGTGGAGTGTGGGTGTGTCGCCCTAGAACACTATCCTTTCCCTGTGTTTCAACCTAGCACAGAGGACTTTAGGTGAGTATACTCATATCGAATCCCTTGTTAACTATACCTTTATCTGATATAATTTTATACCTAGTATTATATACAATTATTTCTACATAGATGTAGGTAGGTACCTAAGTATGTGCTGCGCATGTGCAGAAACCTAGATTACCAATATTTGTTTTCCATCTGGTTATCAGGCATTTTATCAGGAAACGCTAAATCCCTCAGTAATAATTTTACCCATCAACTTGATTTATTAAGGAAACGATTCTCGACATTTGCAGTGTAGGGATAGTAACCTTTGGTGGGTTTCACCAACCTAATTTTTAGCCCATAACAGCCCTGTTGGGCCTATACAAATCAAATGGGTTGTGAGTTTAGGAGGCCTTCTAAGGGCTGAAAAAATACTGGTGAAATCCACCCTTTATCTATTTAACTTTCTCTTGATGTCGATTCTTGATTATTCTTATGATTTTATTACTGTTTTAGTTTTTCTTATTCTCAAACATGGCCTTTCTTGCTTAGAGTGTAAAGAAATAATTAAAATATTTTATTTTCTCTTATTCAGAGCCGCTCAACTATTCACAAATCCTGAGGCCAAACTGCTAAGTAGACGTGATAGTCTGTCAATGTCTCTTGGGAAGGATTTGCTACTCAATGCAACACAACCGGGCACACAAGGGTTAAGTTTAGGTGAGTTATGATCGAAATACCCGTAGCGTAGGTCAAGTTCAAAGTTCTTCGAAAAATTTCAAGTATTTTTTTAAAGAGGTTCGACAGAGGGAACTGTAACTGCTAAGGTCCTATCGTCCCGAAATCGAAGAGAGAAGGAAAACAGGATAGGAGAAAGCCAGCCAGTCCCAGAAAACACAACCGGGCACACAAGGGTTAAGTTTAGGTGAGTTATGATCGAAATACCCGTAGCGTAGGTCAGGTTCAAAGTTCTTCGAAAAATTCCAAGTATTTTTTTAAAGAGGTTTGACAGAGGGAACTGTAACTGCTAAAGTCCTATCGTCCCGAAATCGAAGAGAGAAGGAAAACAGGATAGGAACACAACCGGGCACACAAGGGTTAAGTTTAGGTGAGTTATGATCGAAATACCCGTAGCGTAGGTCAGGTTCAAAGTTCTTCGAAAAATACCAAGTATTTTTTTAAAGAGGTTTGACAGAGGGACCTGTAACCTGTAACTGCTATGGTCCTATCGTCCCGAAATCGAAGAGAGAAGGAAGACAGGATAGGAGAACAGTCCCAGAAAGAACATTATCCCCTCAGGATAAAATCCGCCCCGGGCGGGAATCGAACCCGCGGCCTAGCGCTTACAAGGCAGACGCGCTACCAACCAAGCTAACTAGGCTGGCCAAATTACCTACTTGAAAGAATGTCCTTCTCATTCTAGCCTACGCGTCTGGTCATTCCCTAGTGTCGGATGTGCTTACTCATCATCCCATCTCTGTCACACAAGCTCATACCATGGCCCGAGATTCGAACCCCGGGCGGGAATCGAACCCGCGGCCTAGCGCTTACAAGGCAGACGCGCTACCAACCAAGCTAACTAGGCTGGCCAAATTACCTACTTTAAAGATTGTCCTTTTCATTCCAGCCTACGCGTCTGGTCATTCCCTAGTGTCGGATGTGCTCACTCATCATCCCATCTCTGTCACACAAGCTCATACCATGGCCCGAGATTCGAACCCGATGTCTCTGGCTAGTCAGCAGATTGTCATCCAAGTGTGTGACTCGGATCCGGAACCCATACGAGGTGAGTTGGGTTTTGGGTGGAAGAGTATCATTATCATATCAAATATTAAATTTAGGGGGGCAGAGAGTCCAATATTAGTGAACAATTGAACATGAATGTGTTAGATTGTTTTAACCCACCTCTGTGGCTGAGTGGAGAAGAGCACTAACTCTCAACCTGGAGGTGCAGGGTTCAAATCCCGGCCTTCCTAATAAAATAATCATAATAACAAAGGTGTATACCTACTTAGATAAATAACAAAAATCCCTCAGTAATAATTTTACCCATCAACTTGATTTATTAAGGAAACGATTCTCGACATTTGCAGTGTAGGGATAGTAACCTTTGGGTGGGTTTCACCAACCTAATTTTTAGCCCATAACAGCCCTGTTGGGACTATACAAATCAAATGGAACTTATCAGATTGTTAGTTTAAGAGGCCTTCTAAGGGCAAAAAAATATTGGTGAAATCGACCCTTTATCTATTTCACTTTCTCTTGGTGTCGATTCTTGACTATTCTTATGATTTTATTACTGTTTTATTTTTTCTCATTCTCAAACATGGCCTTTCTTGCTTAGAGTGTAAATAAATAAAATGATTTTCCCTTCTAAAATGTAAAATAACCGGGATCTATTTAAAAAAGAATTTAAATTCATTCAAATTTAACGCGCGTACGTTTCTAACACAGGGATTTCATCATCGTAATTCCGATCTCCATATTCCAATCCCCATAATGTGTGTCATGCGCAGAAACCAAAACTCGTCGAACATGGGTATCGGGATTTTACAAAACAGGATGCAAAATCTCTCTAAGTAATAGCTCTAGAATTTGAGTGAAATATCTAAACTCACACGAAGGAATGAACACTTCATCAGATGTCGAACATGGGTATCGGGATTTTACAAAACAGGATGCAAAATCTCTCCAATAGCTCTAGAATTTGAGTGAAATATCTAAACTCACACGAAGGAATGAATACTTCATCAGACATAAACTTGTACCTAAATGTTTCCTTAGGTTACCCCATCCCCCGAAAGTTTCCTTAGGTTACCCCATTCATGTCGAACATGGGTATCGGGATTTTACAAAACAGGATGCAAAATCTCTCCAATAGCTCTAGAATTTGAGTGAAATATCTAAACTCACACAAAGGAATGAATACTTCATCAGACATAAACTTGTACCTAAATGTTTCCTTAGGTTACCCCATCCCCCGAAAGTGTCCTTAGGTTACCCCATTCATACTTAGTTCTAATATGGTGCCCTCCTCTCGAATGGTTCCCCAGGTATCTCAAGCATTCAACTCGTTTTCCATTCACGCCCGGGGTCCGTTATTCGACATCTTCCTCACCAAGCTAGAGGACGAGTGCATCAAATATTGGACCCGGGGGAGACAAATGTGTGAAGTGACCAGTCTGAAGGGAAACCCCTGTATGAATCCGCTGCACAAGGGAGGCTCCCTTCTTTTTTTTAATTGTATGTGTACCAAATTTAAATATTGTACCAAATACACAAGACCTTGTTTAGACTGCAGGAGTAAAGGGACTTCTCAGTCTCATTCTGGCAGTATAAGCAGGGTATATTCTATTCTATTAAATACATAAGACCTTGTTTAGACTGCAGGAGTAAAGGGACTTTTCAGTCTCATTCTGGCAGTATAAGCAGGGTATATTCTATTCTATCCTATATATGAATTTATTTATGGTCATAAACAAATAACACTTTATTTTATTTTCGTTGTTTGCCAGGTTACAGCATCACAGTAAGGATGGCACCTGGTCCAAATCTTCCACTTCATTTACCAGCCGGAGCACCAGAAAAAATAAACCCGTCAAAGGTAAAGTTCAATTAAGTGGGTACCGATACCATAACAATCCGATATACTCCCAATGTTTAGGGGGAGGGGAATAATTCAGGGGGTACCAAAACAATCCGATATACCCCCAATTTTTAGGGGGGGGGGGAGGAATCCAAAGAGGGACTTATCACTCCATTGAAGAGTCCTACCTACTTGTATTAAGACCCATTTCAATCATAATATCCCGTCGGCCCAGTTAGCTTGGAGGCTAGCGCGCCTGCCTTCTAAGTGATAGGTCACGGGTTCGATTCCCGCCCGGGTGCGAAATTTATCTTAAACAGATAAGGTTCTTTCTCGGAACGGCTGGCTTTCCCCTGTACTATCTTTCTTTTCTCTTCGATATCGGGACGATAAGACCTCGGCTGTTACAGTTCCCGCTATCAAACCTCTTAAAAAAAGTTCCCATTTCCCTTTATGTTGGACCTTTTGTATTCGCTTGGAACATTAAAAAAAAACTTCCTAATTTATTTATTTAATTTTTACATTTTTTTTTGTATATATAGATCTAAACGAGTTTTCCGTGAAGATTTTCATCGGTGTGGAGTACGAATGTCCGCTGGGTCACAGGTTCATGGCGTCGGCTCCGGACAAGATATTGAAAACCTGTGGTCAAGGCATAGTCAAGGATAATGGAAACAAAGTGACCAGCTCTGATATGCCACTCTACTTCCCGTGTCCTTGCAGGTAATCTTCGACACGAATTTGAGCTATTTTTGCTAAAGTTTTAGACGAGGACGATTCTGGATTCAGCTCAAGGTTTATTGAGCTTGTGAAAGAATTATTAGATGAAATAAAATAATAAATAGTTTTATGTAATCTAAACTTTTTTTAACAGGTTCATGGCGTCGGCTCCGGACAAGATATTGAAAACCTGTGGTCAAGGCATAGTCAAGGATAATGGAAACAAAGTGACCAGCTCCGATATGCCGCTCTACTTCCCGTGTCCTTGCAGGTAATCTTCGACACGAATTTGAGCTATTGTTGCTAAAGTTTTAGACGAGGACGATTCAGCTCAAGGTTTATTGAGCTTGTGAAAGAATATTATTAGATGAAATAAAATAATACATAAATAGTTTTATGTAATCTAAACTTTTTTTAAAAGAGGTTTGACAGAGGGAACTGTAACTGCTATGGTCTTATCGTCCCGAAATCGAAGAGAGAAGGAAGACAGGATACGAGAAAGCCAGCCGTTCCGAGAACGAACATTATCCCATCGGGATAAAATCCGCCCCGGGCGGGAATCGAACCCGCGGCCTAGCGCTTACAAGGTAGACGCACTACCAACTAAGCTAACTAGGCTGGCCGACATCAGAGTTTAATCTCAGTTAAAGTTTAATCTCAAATTAAGCAATCTGGCC
>NW_007379376.1:0-2729 GCF_000475195.1 Diaphorina citri | reverse complement strand
CTGCTGCTGTTGGCTTCCGCTTAATGTTAATTCAGCAGGTAATATGGGAAAAATAATGACACATTATTATTTTCCCTTCCTCTGATTTTACGATGTTTCCAAAATGATGGACTTGTAATATGTATAACATATATTGAACACATAGAGACCTGACATGCTTAATAGATCTCTACACATACATGCGCAATGTGAAGGTATTGTATACAGGATACGATGCACTCATTTAACTATATGGATAACATGTTATACCCGATATCACCCTTTTCACAATGAGTCCCTATACATACGACATTCAGTCTGAACTGGAAAGATGACCAGATGAAATTGATGTATAGGCCTTTCTATCACTAGTCTCTTACAGATCTAATAGTGTAAAGGTTTTACATGGTTTTATCTACTACATACAGTCAAATGTAATATACCTTTATAACACAGTCTACAGTCATACTTGCTGTTCGAATGAAAATGTTAATAAGAAAGGCAATAGAAGTAAATGGAGAGGGTGGTGACACACCAGTTTATGTGTCTGTCTGTCTGTCTGTCAGTCTGTCTGTCCCCATAGAAGGGCTTATCCAAACCTGGTCGACCTATATATCAAGTTAAAGGTCTTTTTACCAGGAACACGAAAATGGTGGTGCAAATTTTTTCCAGAAAACCATAAAGCCAAAAATCCAAAAAAACTAGTTTTTGGGGGATTTTTTTCGCATTTTCTCACACAAATGAGCTCTGATCTCGAAATTTGTCGCGACGACCTATGCGAGAAAGTTTTAGATAACACTTCAGTCGATCATTTAAGACCGGTTTTAGCGTTACCTATGTTAAGCTACGCCGAGCAAGGCCAATAAATGGATGGGTGACTTGAACATTATATTGGGAATAAAGGGAGAACGGGCTCTAGTCTTGATTTTAAATCATTACATGAAAGTAAAATCAAAAAATCAAATCAAAAATAATAATAAACTGAATATTAAACAAATTAGGTAGGTACATAGGTACTGATTTTCTCTAATCACTACGGGCTAAAAAATTCCCGGAGGGACGGACCCAGCTTGTTTATGTTACCATTGGGATTCGAACCGCAGCCCCTTTGGATACAAAACCAATGCCTTAACCCATGTCCGGGACCGACTGTCTACCTTACCTACCGTATTGAAATCTCCTCTAATAAAGTAGTTAGTAGATAATATCACAATTCGGAACATACCTAGATTGGGGTCAGGGGACATTTTAATCTCGTAAACGACTTACAACGCACAGACCGCAGGTTCACAAGAGATCCTATTGTGTGCAATCCTTTTGCTAATACTCGGAATGAGGTTTAATTTTCTGTTCGCAAAATGAGATACAATCGAAAGATGCAGTGAGGATGGGGAAACATATAAGGAAAAAGAGGAGGGAGAGAAAGAAAGAGTTTGCTAATACTCGGAATGAGGTTTAATTTTCTATTCGCAAAATGAGATACAATCGAAAGATAGAGTGAGGATGGGGAAGAGAGAGCGGAGAAACTTATAAGGAAAAAGAGGAGGGAGAGAGAGAGAGAGAGTGGAGAAGGAGAAAAAGGTAGTAAGAGAGAGAAAGTACAGGCAGAAGGGAATGGATACTTAGAAGAGAGAGAGAGAGAGCAGAGAATAGGCGTATGCACATAGCGAGATCCCTGCTCTATATTTCAAAATCCTCTCTCTCTCTTCCTCCTAGAGAGAGAGAGAGAGAGCAGAGAATAGGCGTATGCACATAGCGAGATCCCTGCTCTATATTTCAAAATCCTCTCTCTCTCTTCCTCCCTCCCTCCCTCTCTCTATCTCTCTTAGGGACGCTGTCATACCCAAAATTCTGCGGTTTCTTTACATTCATACCCTCCCCCTTTCTCTCTCTCTCTATTTTCTTTCTGTTATCCGAATTGTAGTGGACAAGAGAGAGAAGAATAGGATAATAGGAGAGGGGGAGGAAGAGGAGAAGCAGGGGCAGTAAGAGTCCCTCTCTCTATCTCTCTTAGGGACGCTGTCATACCCAAAATTCTGCGGTTTCTTTACATTCATACCCTCCCCCTTTCTCTCTCTCTATTTTCTTTCTGTTATCCGAATTGCAGTGGACAAGAGAGAGAAAGAAGAATAGGATAATAGGAGAGGGAGAGGAAGAGGAGAAGCAGGGGCAGTAAGAGAGGGAGAAGAAGAAGAAGAAGGAGGAGGAGAAGAAGAAATAGAAAATGTAGGAGAGAATGGACGCTTTGAGATAGACATGAAATTGTACACTGAAGGGAAAGATAGGTACCTACCTACATATATGAGGAAAACTTCGGAATATTTACACCCGAGTGTCCTCGTTCATACCCTGGATTGAAAGCATCGTCTGGCCCTGAACCCACGACCTGTAGACTACAGGGGCCATGTTTTACTATCGAAATATTCGGAATCTCACGTCACTGGTCATTGCGATAATTAGACTTACTTTATCGTGGACACTCGTTGCTGTGTTGAAAGCCCAGTTAGGTAGTAGAACGGTTTCGATATTTCTATAGTAAAATACGGCCAAGGACAAGAAAGAAGAAGAATAGTCTCTGAAGGTGTAAATAGGAAAATAACATAAATTTACGGGTGAAGAGAGAAAAGAATGTTGAGATGATTTAAAAGATTTGAGATAAGAGATAGAATGAAATTGTGGATGAACGAAATTAAATTAAATTTAAGACGCTTATTCAAATTCAGGTAAAATACTCGTAGATTAGGTGAACA
>NW_007379375.1:91349-92167 GCF_000475195.1 Diaphorina citri | reverse complement strand
TAGCTCGGTCACCCATCCAGTGTCACACCAAGCTCAATGGTAGTTAACTTCGGTTTAAGTATTCTCTGGGTCAAAAAGCCTTCAGGTGCATGTTGCTCTTTTTAGACCTTTTAGTCTATTAATGTAGGACACTGCAACCATTTTTTATATTATTATTTTTTTTATATTTTTCATTCTCCAGTGATGTTAAACCAAACGGTAAATCCAAAGACGTTGAACTAAAATGAACGTTACTGTATAAAGGAAATGGTAGTTGATTTCGGTGTTCACCCTAATAGCAGTTCACCCTACTATTTATAGCCTATTTAGAAAAGTCTTGTAGTACCTAGGCAGGTATTGTGATAAAAATTTGCCTTATATTTTGTCAATTTTCCCCAGGCAAGTACGCGTGTAAGATCATGATCCAGGGTTTCAGCTACGCGTTCCCGGTCAACCTGACCATTCCAGTCACCATTTCCATTCTGATCACAATGTGTGGACTGAGGAATGATGATCCGTGCTTCTTCCAGAACTCCATCCCGGACTATTTGTTCTTCGTGTCCCCCTCTATCTATTTCCTCGACGATTTCATATTGAAACAGGTAAGAAATTATTAAATAAAGATCTTGTACCTCTCTGATTTTTTTCCTTTTTTTATGGGTTTAGCGCTACTATTGCTAAGGTTTTTGATGATAGTGGTTTTAGTTTCCATTCGCCGACTCGCTACCCCCCTCACATTAACCTCGCGCGACCTGAGTGGGGCCGGGAAAAGCCGGCAGCATGTGACTGCCTAGATGGTCACCATTCCACATAGCAACCACGCGCAACGTTGCCTAACT
>NW_007379375.1:36335-88531 GCF_000475195.1 Diaphorina citri | reverse complement strand
GTCAGGACAAGCCCGTCCTAAATTTGTTCCATACTAAAGATAAGATAAGATAATTTACTTTAATAACCAAACTGTGTGGATCCAAGACAGCAATCAAACTAATCCACCATCTCTTTGCGGGAGGTCGAAGAATTGGAGCGGATCAAACCAAACGGAACGCCGCTGAGAATCTCAGTAATAATAATGGATGCAATTGCATCCATGAATCCCTGGGTACCCTGGTTTTACTCGATAGGGTACATATACATCATGTAGGTATAGAATCATGGATAGAAGATACCAGATTTCAAATTACTCAATACGAGGGCATGAAATACTAACACCTATTCATGTCAGATTACTACCACAATCGATGTATAAGTGTGTCCTCACTCCGAGGGTTGTTACTGACTAACAAGTTTGAAGCGCAAATTTATCCCTTTTCATATCAACTTTATGCCGTTATTTTATTATCCATAAACGGGATTAGAAAAATACTACATTAATAACGGACAGGGATACCATTATTGATAAACACTATTTGCTAATATCATTTGTTCAACAGTGAACTATAGCTCTCTCACTTACATTCTTACAATGTAACGCTATGTAAGTGGTAGCGGAAGAGTCTCACTACATTTATTAAATTAATAATTGACAACGCTCGGGTCCACTAGTAACCTTAGGGTGTTTAGCAAAGTAAATACGATAGCCTTGTACCTTATTATACCGTTTCACAATAATGCATAACCTATCAGTCCAGTGGTGACATGCAAGTCCGACAGACAGTCTGCCCAGACTCACACTCACCGGACCGGAATACGGGGGTGAGCTTCGAAGGTCTGTCAGAACGGTGTGGAATCCCAGATTTATCTGAGACAGTCTCTGTTCATCCTTGTTTACAACCGGCCTTTTCGAATTATAAATCCACAGTCCCTGCCCGACTCACACTCCACTCGACCGAATACAGGGCGTGTGGGTTCCGAGTCTGTCAGCGACCGGGTGTGGCCATCCACGTTACCCTACGAGACAGGCTGTCATCCTTGTTTACACCGGCCTTTTTCGAATTATAGATCGCAGACAGTCTGGCCCCGACTCTCCGGATCAAGACTTCTAAAATAGGCGGTGAGTGTGAGTCCTGACTGCCCAGCGACTACACTCCCGTGGACTTCAATCTACAGAGCGCGCTTTTATGACAGTACGTAGTCCCCCACACCGCGACAGAGCTGAAAAATCCCTTTACCCCGCAGCATCTACCCAACACCTATTAACGTGTACCGAACACCCGTATAAGCTATAACTGCTAAATAATGTTCTGTATAACACATGAGTCAAAATAAATACAAGGACCTGGATTGACTGCCGGGGGTAAAGGGACTTTTCAGTCAGCCTAGAACGTAGATACACACTATCCCAAAGCAAAGATACTAACAAGGTATTGAGCGACTTTCTATTCTAAAACACCAGGTCTCGTTATATTTGAGGTGTGTTAAAAAAATTAACACACATGTTTCTACTTTCTCTCTTATTGCCAGCACCCGTTGACAGTCTTCTCCCGAAACGAAAGCAGATGGGACGTGTTCCGAGAACCTTACCGCCTCGGCAGACAGTGGCTCGATGGCAATCCAAAGCTTGTGTCTCGAGTTCTTCATCAAGGCGCTCAAAGTGTTTGTGTATCTGTTTTACGTTCATAGTGGGTTCTGTTGTCCGGAGTAGCTGTTAAGAACTTGCCGTGTTCTTAAGACGTCACAACTCAGAGCCCCGGACAAGCACATCCCCTATTGTAACACAAGGAGTTTGGTGAGTTTTTTTGTGACGTCAACTTCAAATCAAAATAAAAAAAATAAACACCTTTGAGACAAAAGGTATGGAGAAGGGAAGAGGCATTAGATAGGGAGGCGTGGATGGAGGGGTAGGATAAAAGGAGGGTAACGCCCGACCCCAAATAATAGGGAGAAAGCTCCAGTAAAAGAAGAATAAGATAACACCTGAATTGAATTGAATTCTTTAGTTGTAAAGAAGACTGAACCTATACTGTGTTTAATATACTTCCCTTGTAATGATGGATTGACAAAAGGCCATTATAACTCTCTTACTTTAAGGTTTACTTTACTTACTTACTTTAGGTTGAGACAAACAGTTTAGAGTTTGTTTAGAGCAGATCATCTGAAATCAGGCAATTTTCTCTACGGTCTCCATTTACTGTTTTCTTTCTTAATATTCTTTTTGGCAGTTATGCCATATGAGTTTATAATTATTGTGTGTAACATAAATTTGATATTCATTGTTTCGTATGGGACCTTGTTTCTTCTCTCCTCCAGGTCGAGACAAGCAGTTCGCGGTGTATCTCCCAATCGAGGAGCGTATCGCCTGGTTCTGGTGTCTCATAGCTGCCTTCATCGTTCCCGAACTAGGCACGGCTATCCGGTCCATCCGAATCTGCTACTTCAAGTCCTGGAAGAAGCCGCCCCTGCACGATTTTATCTTCGTCACCTCCATGGAGCTGTTGCATACCCTGGGACTGGCCTGTCTGGTGTTTGTAGTACTGCCCAACATCGATGTGGTGAAAGGAGCTATGCTTACCAACTGTTTGTGTTTTCTGCCTGCCTTCCTCAGTGAGTATTATAGGCTTAACGTCATTGTATAATGTCAGTCACGGTCAGACTGTCTGACAGACCACGGTCTGAGCGTGATTACTTCTAAGATTTTTATTTACGGGAGTTTTACAAGCTACACGCCTCCTAACATTCGGGAAAAGGCAGCGGCTGGCGATTAATTAAATCAATAGCAGCCGGGTTGTATCCAGGATTTTATTGAGGGGGAGTTCAAACAGTGATGTTTGAGGCGCCGCACCGTTCTGTCATTTTGAATCAAATTGGCGAAGATAAGTGATAGTAGTGATACATATTACGTAAATCATTCTAAACATGCACTTTCCCTTCTCTATTTCCAGCCCTGATATCTCGGAACACCAGGGGCTGTACGAAGGGTTCAGAGAGGTCCGAAGTATACCTGAAGGCCATGATGGACATGATAGCTGTATCTGCCCAGGCTACAGGGGCCTTATTGTGGCCCCTGTTGGAGGGGCACAATGACCCCTGGTTGTGGCTGATACCGCCGGCCCTGTTCTGTGTGTCCTGCGGTTATTGGGAGAACTACACGAGCAAACATTCGATATTCGGTGAGTGACGGCAGTGATTTCGCCTTTTGTTCAGCAATCACATGTATTTAATTCAATTTCGTGGATTGGTAGAAGCTTAACCCAATGTCGATGTCGATTCACAATAAAATCATATTGATTGTCCACACATAGTCGACGGCCGTCGACTATGTGTGGACACGTCGTAATATTAATCTCTTTACTTCCTCAGGTTTCATGAAGTCAGCATGGCGGGTTAAGGAGAGACTCAAGCGTACCCGATACTTCACCTATGCCTTCGTGTCTTTCCTCAAGATCCTGGTGTTCCTGTGTTCTGCTCTCGTATTCATGTCATTCCGTGGAGAAAGCGTTACGGAGTACTTCTCCAAATTCCACGACTCCTTCTCACAGCACAAGATTCGAATTTATGAGGTAAGTTTGGAGTGGTTTAATGACTTTCTTGAGCCAACTAACGACCGCGGAAGACAAAAACATCTGTTACAGTTCCTCATTTTTCGCATTCCAGCATGTCCATCTATCTCTTTCACTTCATTCAAACCTGCCTAGGTAGCTTTTAGGGTATCGCGTCTGCCCTGTAAGAGCTAGGTGGCGGATTCGATTCCCGCCCGGGGCTGATTTTATCCTAGAGATAAGGCTCGTTCCTGGAACGGCTGGCTTTATAAGATTCTTTCTTCGCTTTCTGGACAATAAGACCGTAACAGTTACAGCTGTTCCACCTATCGAACTTTTTTTTATATAATTTGATTTAGAAATTTACCTAATGCTTCGTTTTCTTTCCCCAGGTGAAAGCTTCGGCATTTGGCACTTCTATCCCAGACTTGGCTGATCCTAATCTTACAGGCGATTACAGGGATGTAGATTCCGAGGATAATTTCGCCATGAAGATCCTGCTTTATAAAGGTTGTTAACTTGCAATTAAGTGTAGAAGAGATCGAAATGTAAATTCAAGGTACAAAGAATTATTGCTTTGAAGACCTGCCTTTTTTTCAAGAGGTCTTTCACTCTATTTACCTTTAATCAGACAAGTACAACCCCAAAGGGAGCCCCTAAGGCCTCAAATAACAGTGATTTTAGAAGATACAGTGTACAGTCCTGCCCATTTATACGTACGTTGAGGTAAGTTCCTAATGAATGCGATTGGCGTAGCCTACTGGTTACTGGTCTGACTGACCTTGGGTAAGAATGTTGGCTTCCATCCCCATTGGGAGAGGTTTAGTATGCAGGGAGCAAGAAAGAAATTGGAGCGAATTTTCATTTTGTTGAATGGCTTTAAGGGTAGCCTGAGTCTTGGAAGATATGAGAGTTGGAGAATCATCCTCCCTTTCTGAAGAGCATCCTTTTAACAGCTCTTTTATTTTGAAGATGGTGGAAAGAGGTACATTTTTACGAGAGACTGGTTATTCTTCAAAGTTTTCCCTCCTGGTCGGTAGGTAGGTAGGTACCTACCTGTCTTCACTTTTGAAATCTAACTTGGCATTTTCCGACCAATCTTATACCAAGTTGGTTGTTTCTGTGAATAAATTTTATTTCTAGGAATCCCCCAACTTCTGCTGTCTACTAAGTATTATGTATAGCTATTAGGTGTAGGTACTCCATATTGCTCAGTGCTTGATGTCTGGTTTTCTCACGACCTCTTTGTGTTTTTTATAAGCACTCTATTTACCTACATAGATATGAGTAGGTAGAGGTATCTAACTGTCCTACAATGACACCTAGCTTAAGTCAGATTAAAGTTCGCTCTGTATTTGGTTTTATGAAAAGTTCGAGTTAAGTCATTATTGTATTTGGCAGATCATAAATCACTAGCACTAAAGACTTGGTACAGTTGGTACTTGGTGTACTCAGGACACAAGATTGATATTATGTCTTGTGTAGCACAGAGGGGCTGAGGGGGAGAGTAATGGTGGGCAAAGTAGTTCACTATAGCATGATCTTATAGTATGTTATACCTCTTTTAGTATGTCTGTATATTCTTAATGTGAAGGTAGTATGATGCAACTTGGGACAATTCTGCTCAAGTGATATCTGATATGACAACACTTTTCCCTGTAGATCTATTATCCCCTCCACTCAGACCGTAAGTCTGAGTGTGAGTGGCGGAAAAATCTTCAGACCTAGGCCTCTCAGCCCGTCTGACAGACCTAGATATTAAGCTTTGCCGGCCACACATGTTCCTACTGTCTGACAGAGTCTATTAGACCTAGGTGTGGCAGACTGTCTGAGCTCGGGTGGCGGGCACAAGGCCAGGCACTCACACTTAGACCGTCTGACATACAGCCTGATAGTTACAAGTGTGACCTGACTATCAAACGTAATACACTTTGCATATTATTCATGTTCATACAAAATGAAAGATTTTGTGATCCAATGATCACTGGGCTCGCAACAGTCAATTAAAATATTACATCACTCTGAGAGGCGATGGGGTGAATGTATCGCAATGTAACATTCTTACATTCCCTCTCTCGAATATCAAGTGACCAATTGTTACTATATAATCGTTTATCACAAATAGTTATTACCATAGGGACAGGCAAATAATACATCATAAAAAGATAGGCATACCTATTATTTTTGCCGTATTTCAACTATACTTTTCCCTATTAAGCGCGAGAGGTTGAACAATCAGTCATTGTTGGAGCCTAGGTCCTGTGTGAATATGAGCTAACACATCATTAGACTGTACTTATCCACAATCATAATGTACGGGAGCATACTCATTAAACTTTAGACCATAGAAAGATAGGTACTAGAGATATGGATGTACTTACATATACATGGGATATCATTATTGTATGGGTCCCTAAGTACCTACGTACGTAGGTAATAATAATGAACTCTCCTGATCACAATGTGTGGACTGAGAAATGATGATCCGTGTTTCTTCCAGAACTCCATCCCTGATTATTTGTTCTTCGTGTCCCCCTCTATCTATTTCCTCGACGATTTCATATTGAAACAGGTAAGAAATTATTGAATAAAGATCATGTACCTCTCTGATTTTTTCCTTTTTTTTATAGGTTTAGCGCTACTATTGCTAAGGTTTTTGATGATAGTGGTTTTAGTTTCCATTCGCCGACACGCTACCCCCCTCACATTAACCTCACGCGACCTGAGTGGGGCCGGGAAAAGCCAGCAGCATGTGACTCCCCAGGTGGTCACCTATACCCATTCCACATAGCAACCACGCGCAACGTTCCTTAACTTCAGTGGTTCTTTAGGAACCAGTGTATTCAACGAACTATCGCCGCTGGTTAACTTAAAACGATTCTAAAGGTAAGCATTGATGATCGTTCCAATAATCCAAATGGTGTGATAACACGCCAATGGCACGATGTAGAAACCGTATGGTTTATTATTATTTTTGATCGATGAGCCTCTATGGATTTCCAACTAAATTCCTCACTCCAACTTCTTGTCAATGGGAAAACCTGATCGAGAATACACTTTAAATTTAAATGGATGGGGGAAAAAGAGATTTAACGTTTTAACAACTGTAGTGACGGGAGTTTCGTCCTACACTCGGGGACAAGCTACAATTTATTACAAATACTAAGCTACCGCCTCAGATGAATCTCATGCAATCTATCCACTTAACTTCAATGATCCTTGGCGGACTGGCGCATTGAACATGCTATGGTCGCTAACCTTTGAGCACCTCAGTTCGGGAATCGAACCCGCGACCTAACGCTTACAAAGCAGACGCGCTGCCCTCCACGCTAACTAGGCTGGCTTTTTAATCAGTAAAGCAATCGTGAATGTGACAACCTGACTACTAACTTACTTTCTGTTCCATTTCAGCACGCCTGGGTTTGGTTGCTGTGGTTACTGAGTCAGACTTGGATTACGCTTCACATTTGGACCCCCAAGTGTGAGAGGTTAGCCACCACTGAGAAGTTATTCGTACGTCCTATGTATGACGCACTGCTCATTGATCAGTCCATGAGTTTAAATAGGAGATGCGATGATGAGAAAGACGTCAAGACAGAGGTAAGATTTGGGTTGGATGGAAGAGAACGACCTGGCGAGTATGCCGGAATATGGTCTTGGTCCGGAATACGGGTTTGTTTTACGTGGTCGGGGTGTGTTTTCGTCCACTAAAGGGCAGTAATCAGTAAATTAGTCACTAGAGACGTGTTCCAAGAACAACTCCACACTTTTATTTTTTACTCCACGGACAAAAAATATTGTCAAACGGTATGGCATTTTTCTGCTTGTTAAGTGAAAAGTGAGGAGTGCAGAGTCGTTCATGGAATAGGACCCCAGTCAATGTCCTAAAAATACGGTACCTGGTACCTGTTTACTAAACGTTGACTTTTCAATCGCTCTGTGTGTACAATTGTTTCTGTTTTTTTCAAGTCAATGTCCTAAAAATACGGTACCTGGTACCTGTTTACTAAACGTTGACTTTTCAATCGCTCTGTGTGTACAATTGTTTCTGTTTTGGCATGTTTTGCATCGGAGCCTTGAACATTTTAAGGTATGCTCTGAGATTTCTATGTGTTTCTGATTAACTCTGCTAGTTGCACATTTCCAGTTGAATGTTTGTTGGGCCAGCCATTCACTATCAGGTAGACCTGACAAGTACACCTGATCAGGTATACCTGATACCTGATGAGCACACACACTATCAGGTAGACCTGACAGGTATAGCAGAAAATGTCCGAACGTCAGGTCTACCTGATACCTGATGAGCACACATACTGTCAGGTGGAACTGACTCCTGATCAAGTCTACCTGATAGTGAATGGCTGGCCTAAAGATGCACGTCCTATGTGTTCCACAAACTGTCTTGTTAAATGTTAAATACCTTCCTTTGAAAAGTTAATATCCGAAAAATCAGGAAAGATTTAGAATTTAAATTTTTACGAAGATGAAATATAAATATTGAAAAGACCAGGATAGATTTTTCTACTGCCAATAAAAAATGCGATTGTGATTTTTTTATACAATTTGAACAAATAAATTTTTATGGATTTTTTGTAGCAAATCAGAAGTCACGTTTTCTCTTTCTTTTCTTCCTTGCCAAGTTCCCAGGATTTCGAAAATTTCGTTTCGCAAGTCGTTCACTACTATAGCAAAATGCAAAGAAAAGCTTTTTGGACGGCAAACCATAATCAGTCCTTCACATGATTAGCTCTCACTCAGGTAAAGTTTTTAGACTACACATTCAAAGCATCTTGCACATATTTCTGTTTATGAACCGTCGTGAACAATCGAAACAAGCTCGGATATTTGTTAGCCATCTCATCTCTCTTGTTGACAAACAACGATGACAAGACCACATACAAGTAAATATCAACAATACAAATATACTCATACAGCAAATATCACCCACAGGAGTTCTTCTGTATTGTATTCTTCTCTATATATCTCCTATCGGTGCCTTCCATGTACTTGCTACTGATTTTGTACTCGCTTATCAATCTAAACGTGGTATCCTGGGGAACGCGTGAGGTGGCTGTTAAGAAAACCAAGAAGGTGAGTTTTTTTCTTAACGTTCGTTCTCAGCTTGCTTTGTCCTATCTTGTCTTCCTTCTCGGAACGGCTAGCTTTCTCCTATCCTGTCTTTCTTCTCTTTAAATGTTTGTTGGGCCAGCCATTCACTATCAGGTAGACCTGACAAGTACACCTGATCAGGTATACCTGATACCTGGTGAGCACACACTATCAGGTGGACCTGACTCCTGATCAAGTCTACCTGATAGTGAATGGCTGGCCTAAAGATGCACGTCCTATGTGTTCCACAAACTGTCTTGTTAAATCTGTACCTGTCATTTTGACGTCAAATTCTAGTCGTAGGCTCGTAGATAACAGTTTATGAGCAAATACTCGTATGTGCCTCAGGCAACATAGCAAGTAGTAGTTACGTACTTTTGTGTTGTCTAAAGCTGTGTCTACAAAGTCTACATAGTCGACGGTCGTCGATAGACATCGATCGACTGAAACAGTCCACATTGTCTCAACAATATAGATTCACCTCGTCGGATCAATGTGATCGACGGTCAATTATGTGTGGACATAGCTTTACAGGTCATAATTATCATTACACTGCTGAAAAAAGATTCCCAAATGTATAGTAATATTCTAAAGTCCAATTTGAAGAAAACCCCCTCCTCCCGGAAATCCGCCATAGACCAAGGAGTCCCCCGAAGAAGTATACCTATACGCCAATTGACTGAACGTGGCAAAGTTTGAACATATTTCTCCGACACAGTTTCTCTGGATAAGGTTGAATGCTCTTGAAAAATCTAACAATATCAAAGCCTGGATTCTCCATGTGAAAGTCCTGTCTATCCGATGTGAAAGATGAAAACTACAGGTCCGCTACTGAACTAGTTCCAGGAAGAAGATGAGTTTAGCTTCTGTTACATTGGTTACAGGTTGATCCTTGTATTTCAAGTCCTTATTACTGATTTGATAGACGTAGCTAAGTTCGTTTCCATTGGTCAGATAATCATTGGGTTGTTCTAGGGGGACTTTAGCGTCTTTGCTAGGATGTGTTTGGTAGTAGTTCTGCACGATAGTAGGTCAATCAGTTCTAGGAAGGAGATGAGTTTTGCTTCTGTTACATTGGTTACAGGTTGATCCTTGTATTTCAAGTCCTTGTTACTGATTTGATAGACGTAGCTAAGTTCGTTCCCATTGGTCAGATAATCATTGGGTTGTTCTAGGGGGACTTTAGCGTCTTTGCTAGGATGTGTTTGGTAGTAGTTCTGCACGATAGTAGTGAGGAGTTGCCTGTCATTCCGTGGAGTCTGGGAGCATGGTATGTCTATTGGTTGGACGGGAGTTGCTATTGGAGCATTACCTTTTGGACTGACAGTTCCATTAACATTTGGACCGAGCTTGGGTTTGGTATTCTTTCCATTGGTCAGATAATCTTTGGGTTGTTCTAGGGGGACTTTGGCGTCTTTGCTAGGATGTGTTTGGTAGTAGTTCTGCACGATAGTAGTTAGGAGTTGCCTGTCATTCCGTGGAGTTTGGGAGCATGGTATGTCTATTGGTTGGACGGGAGTTGCTATTGGAGCATTACCTTTTCGACTGACAGTTCCATTAACATTCGGACCGAGCATGGGTTTGATATTCTTAGCAGTGGCTGAGTTCTTGTTCTTGGTATCTTCTTGTGGTTTTATTGGATCGGACACTGGGCTAGGTGACCTGAGCCAAACTGGGTTCTAACTTCTAACTAGTCCACTATTTGCTTTGCTAGTTGCTGCAATAAATATCTACATATGTAAATTATTCTCCCTAAAACACATTACATATTTACTCTCTTTGATTCAACAAGCGTGACGTTATTTTTTGCACACAAACATGGGCCAATGAAATTCAAGTTTAACTTGAACTTTTAATTAAATATTTGTGTATTTGTATCCACTTTGACGTTATTCCAAATAGGTACGTACCTATTCATATGCTTGTTACTTTCTATTACAAGGAAAAGGAATTTTAATTGTGTTAAGCATTAATGCTTGTCACAAATGTCGTTCCCCGCTTAATATACTACGCTAAATTTTATGACTTGACTTGGACTCGAACCATTAACCTCCAGATTCAAAGTCCACCGTGCTAACCACTGCACCACTGAGGTTGGTGTTACTTTCTATTACATGAAGTATGTTTCTCTTGGTTGGTTTTTCCAGGTCTGCGCGCTATGTTTGACGAGACCTACCCTGATCCAGTACGTGTGGTGTGTGTGGGAACCCCAGTAGAACAACTTGAGTCCGAGCCTGAGAGTCAAGCAGGCATGGAGACGAGTGTGGAGTTCTGTGGTGGTACTCATCTGGCTATGGCCCATCACGTGGGAGACTTTTGTATTTCTAGCGAAGAAGCTATTGCTAAAGGTAGTAATATTGTTTCATGTAAGTGCTAGTGGTAGCTAGCTTTTGTACCAAATACATGAGACCTTGTTTAGACTGCGGGAGTAAAGGGACTTTTCAGTCTCATTCTGGCAGTATAAACAGGGTATATTCTATTCTACTTTTTCTTTCTCCTTCTATAAGATGGAATTCTAATGGCCCATCACGTGGGAGACTTTTGGATTTCTAGCGAAGAGGGGATTGCCAAAGGGAGGTAAAATTGGGTTGTGATTCCCACTCTGGGTGAACTTTATATGCCCATTGTTACATGTTACAGTACCTTATATGCCCAATGCCCATTGTTGCATGTTACAGTACCCTGTATGCCCATTGTTACATGTTACAGTACCGTATATGCCCATTGTTACATGTTACAGTACCCTATATGCCCATTGTTACATGGTACAGTACCCTATATGCAACCTCTTAAAAATAACATTTGTGGGAGAGTCACCTAATGGCCAAGTTCCCGACTTTTGAAAACAACAACAACAACAACAACAACAACAACAACAACAACAACAACAAAAATATCATCTATTTTTCCTTCTCCCGCAGGTATCCGTAGAATAGTTGCCCTCTCTGGTAATGAAGCCACTAAAGCCATCAAGAAAGCTCAAGTGATCGAGACTGAAGTACTTAATGTAAAGAATACTCTGAGTAACCCCAACACTGCGGATAGCAAAGCTCTATCGAAGAAGTAAGTATGAGTAGCGCTTAATTTATTGTACCAATATACGTAAGACCTTGTTTAGACTGGGGGAGTAAAGGGACTTTACAGTGTCCTTCTGGCAGTATAAACAGGGTATTTTCTATTCTATTCTTAATTTAGACTGTCAGCTTAGAAAAAGGTCCCTTTATGCTAACAGCTAAAAGAAAATTGTCTCTGTATATTTGTCGAAGTTTTTAGTAATGGGAGTTTTGCCCTCCATTCGGTGACAAGCTACCCGCCTCCTCCCCTCACATTGACCTCACCCAGGCTGAGTAGGGCCGGATAACACAAACTATTCCGAATTTTTGCACTCGAGTAAATGTATCTTTGTGTATCTATGCCATTTGAAGTGGCCATTTTTTTTTTCTTCTTTTTTGCTTTATTTAATGTGGCAGGATTCTCCAAAAGGAACTCTTCCACCCAACCACCCTTCTTCTTCCTAGCCCTTAAATAGGGAGGGTCGGTGGTAGGAAGGGCAACCAGTTGAAGTGGATAAAAGAAATAACTATCCCATATTTCCCTCAGGATCATCGACATTACCGAGGAGATAGCCAAGGCTACTCTCCCCTACTGGAAGAAAGAAGACCTGAGGAATCTGCTCAAGACAATGAAGAAGTCTCTAGACGAAGCTGAAAGACTGCAGAAAGCAGCCCACGCTAGCAAGGTGCTGGACAGAGTGAAGAGTTTAGTGGAAGAGCGCAAGGCAGACAAGTTCATTGTGGAGATCTTGGATGCTGGCTCCAATACCAAGGTGAGTGAAGTAACGTGGAGCATGGTTGGTATACGGACAAGGGACGAGTGTCCCCTATGATTTTGAGTCTTATTTTAAGATTTTTTTTCTTTTCTTCCAATCGATTATCTGTTTGCCTTATAAGCAGAGTCCTTCAAACGTCATAATGTCATGATATCATTCTAAAACGTCATATTTTACCTTTTTTGGGGAAAACATCATAAAACGCCGAATTTTTCTTAAATGTCATAAAAAACGTCATATTTTAGACATTTTGAGCCAAATTTTACGAAAAAGTCCTAAAAATATCTTACATTTTTTTTTTTATTGCCTGAGCAGGGACGATCTTACATTTTTTTTTCTTTTTTTGCCTGAGCAGCGACGATACTTATTGCCTGAGGAGCGCCGATAGTCACTTTGTCGCCCTCTGGTGGCAGGTGTTAGGAAGCGCTTCAGGGTATCTTTCTTTTGTTTACTCTTTGTCTCGTGTCAAAGTATCTTGGATTGTTTTGATTCTTCAGTACCTAATTGCTTCCTGTTGAAATTAGATTAAAAATACCTACTCTCGGCTAATCTACTTTTAGTATATTGGGTTATGTGTAGGTATTTTTGAAAAATAAACGTCATATTTGACGATTAACTTTTCAAAGGAAGGTATCTTATTTTATTTACATAAATAGATAAACATCCTGCCTTTTTGTTTTATACTAGGTTTCTTTTGAGGAGGGATCCTCAGTTCTTCTATAAAAGCTACCTACTTTTTGGAAAGCCCAATATCCTGTCTAATAGAAAATAATAAAATCAATATGAGTATTATGTAAATTATCGAGTTATGAAAAATAATGGAATCCCACAGAAAACCCTAACATCCTAAAAACTCAAATTGGTTTTAATCAAATGATTGCAAACATAAAGAAAGAGATAAATACTCAGACTGCCGATGCCGGTCAAAGACTTTTTTAGTTCTACTGGCAGTGTAATTACATTTTAAATGCATAATTAAATAGACTAACCAGGCTGAAAGGATTAGTATAATGCTAGAAGGCAGTATAAAATAAACTCTTAAGGTACATTTTTTTATCTATTACCTACCTACATAAATATGTCTAAATGTACTCGTAGATTCAATTTGCTCAAAAATTTTATAAACCTAAATATTATATTGTCATGTAAAAATTGCAATATTAAGTAACCATTGTCATGTTATTGAAGGTATAAAATTTATACTAAAGTATAAAGTATCATACAATTCAATCTTTCCCAGAAAGAAGGGCCTATGTTAGTCAAGAGCAAAAATAACATAGGCCCTTCCTGGGAACGATGTCCGTGGAGTAAATAATAAAAGTGTGGAGTTGTTCTTGGAACACGCCCCTACCCCTAGTGACTAATTTACTGATTACTGCCCTTTAGTGGACGAAAACTAGTTTTGAAACCGGTACAATTCTGTAATTTTCAATCGCTCTGTAGTCTGTATGAAATAAAATAAAAAGTGAATATGCTCTACATTTTAGGATGTTTTGGCACACAGATTTGACTTTTTCAAGATTGAAAGGCTAGGAGTAGACTCATTTGTCTCGATAGCGTGTCCTATGACGACATCCTTATTGTGAATTAGTCCCACGTCCATCAGGCAAGACCTATGTGGTTACGGGCCAATATGTATAAATATGTATAGGGTAATGTACAAGATATTAATCATAAATATTAACATTGTAGGGATATTTCAATTACCTATCTAATCAAAACTAAAACTCTACTGAGCAGATATCTGTGGTGATGGTTTGAGTTAACACAGTAGTTCTTAATTTATATAATTCTTCGGGTCCAATAATAAATTGAACCAAAAACGTCAATATGAGAAAATGGCATAGACAAAACATGTTATAAAAGAAAAGAAATGGCACAAGATTGTATTTTGTTAACCAAAACCATCGCTTAAATGATTCAAATTACTGTCAATAAGGCCAGCCACTCTCACGCTCAGACGTCCGTCAGACAGTTGCAACGTGTGTGGCGGACAGACCTTGGAGGTCTCAAGCTTTTTTAGCTACACACGTTCCCACTGTCTCACAGACCTAGGTCTGTAAGACAGTCTGAGCGGGAGTGGCGGGCATAATATGGGTAGCCACACTTCCTTTTGTTCATTGAACCTAAAGAGGGGCTCATCCCCACTTTTTCTTCCCTGTTAGCTTGATTTTCAAAGCCGGCATCTCAAATTCGCATCTGAAATTTCTCAAAATTCACGTGGAAAATTCACACGCTTTTAAATTTAAATGTGACTATTTGACCGCTGATTTTCAAGCTCGGCCCAATTGACGGCCCTGTTCCCCATAGTGGCCGGCAAAGGCCGATCAGAATCCGAGGCCAGGTCAGGCTCGTATGCAGGGTTCTGATGGCCGTCGAAAATGTCCTTCACGTGAGATCCCGCGTTTGAGATCCTTTGAGTTCGGCCTGAAACGCCAGACGTCGCCCTATCATGTCAAATCACACGGCTACTCATATATTGAACCATGCGTTGAGATTTGTGCTTGGACCGGAGGCAGATCAGAAGGGATCCCTGGTAGCCCCGGATAGACTTCGATTTGATTTCACCAACAAGGTGAGTTTGTTTGTTTGTTATTATTTTATTTTTTTCTTCTTAAAGAAAGGAAAAAAAGAAGTTAGTGTTTCATCGTCGTTTTGTTTCCGTAGCAATGAAACAACTGCTATATTAGACTCGTGTGGCCTGTGTCGTAGCCTGACCATCCTGTATTCCCGTACAATGTCCCTCATCAGATTTGTGATAAGAGACACAATGCATCTTCTTTCTTTTCTTTATACTATGGATGCCGTAGGTCTGAAGGGTCCACCAAATTGTTGTGATAAATAATACTTGGGGTTAGGCAGTGCAGTTGGGGAAAATTCAGAACTTTAACCCCCTTTTCTTCTGAAGTGTTTTGCATTTGAAAATATTTCCCTCTTTAACTCGTAGCTCGTACTATAGCTTTTTTTTCCAAGTTGATTTTTTATTTTTTTTTTTCTTCTTAAAGAAAGGAAAAAAAAGAAGTGTTTCATCGTCGTTTTGTTTCCGTAGCAATTAAACAACTGCTACATTAGACTCGTGTGGCCTGTGTCGTAGCCTGACCATCCCGTATTCCCGTAGAATGTCCCTCATCAGATTTGTGATAAGAGACACAATGCATCTTCTTTCTTTTCTTTATACTATGGATGCCGTAAGTCTGAAGGGTCGGCCAGACGTCGCCCAATCATGTCGAATCACACGGCTACTCATATATTGAACCATGCGTTGAGATTTGTGCTTGGACCGGAGGCAGATCAGAAGGGATCCTTGGTAGCCCCGGATAGACTTCGATTTGATTTCACCAACAAGGTGAGTTTGTTTGTTTGTTATTATTTTTTTTCTTCTTAAAGAAAGGAAAAAAAGAAGTGTTTCATCGTCAATTTGTTTCCGTAGCAATGAAACAACTGCTACATTAGACTCGTGTGGCCTGTGTCGTAGCCTGTTCATCCCGTATTCCCGCAGAATGTCCCTCATCAGATTTGTGATAAGAGACACAATGCATCTTCTTTCTTTTCTTTATACTATGGATGCCGTAAGTCTGAAGGGTCCACCAAATTGTTGTGATAAATAATACTTGGGGTTAGGCAGTGGGGGAAAATTCAGAACCCCCTTTTCTTCTGAAGTGTTTTGCATTTGAAAATATTTCCCTCTTTAACTCGTAGCTCGTACTATAGCCTTTTTTTCCAAGTTGAGCAAGGTCTTTTCTTTTGAATTGTTATTGATACATGTATTAATTTTTAACCCATCAAATATGCGAGACCTTGTTTAGAGTGCTGAGGTAAGTAAAGGGACTTTTCAGTCCTATTCGGGCAGGATAAACAAGGTATATTATATTCTATTCTACTGTGGTTTTGCAGGGTGCCATGACAGTACAACAACAACAACAACAACAACAACAACAACAACAACAACAACAACAACAACAACAACAACAACAACATATTTCACGAAAAATAAACGTCATAAAGTCATATTTTTAGAGTCATATTTTAAGAAAAATAAACGTCATATTTGAAGTTATTGATAATTTAATTTTTAACCCATCAAATATACGAGACCTTGTTTAGACTGTTGGGGTAAAGGGACTTTTCAGTCCTATTCGGGCAGGATAAACAGGGTATATTATATTCTATTCTACAATGGTTTTGCAGGGTGCCATGACAGCAGACCAAGTAAAGAAAGCAGAGGCTGAAGTGATCCGTATAGTTCAGACCAAGAAGCCAGTGTATGCTAAACTTTGCAGCCTGGCTGATGCTAAGAAAATCAAAGGTAAAGCCATCATGTCGAAAACACTTAGGTTGTACGGTTATGATATCAAATGCTTTTATCAGTTATTTTCACTGAAGTTATATCCCAATAATAGAGTACACTACACGGTACCCACTGCCCATGTATGAGCAATGTCTTTTGTATCAAGCAACCTTGCTTCAATATTGGGGGGGGGGGACTGCAGCAGGTGCGATGCAAAGGGTGCTAAGAAAAAATGGTTTTTGGGTTCTAACTTCTAACTAGTCCACTATTTGCTTTGCTAGTTGCTGCAATAAATATCTACATATGTAAATTATTCTCCCTAAAACACATTACATATTTACTCTCTTTGATTCAACAAGCGTGACGTTATTTTTTGCACACAAACATGGGCCAATGAAATTCAAGTTTAACTTGAACTTTTAATTAAATATTTGTGTATTTGTATCCACTTTGACGTTATTCCAAATAGGTACGTACCTATTCATATGCTTGTTACTTTCTATTACAAGGAAAAGGAATTTTAATTGTGTTAAGCATGAATGCTTGTCACAAATGTCGTTCACCGCTTAATATACTACGCTAAATTTTATGACATGACTTGGACTCGAACCACCAACCTCGAGATTCAAAGTCCACCGTGCTAAGCACTGCACCACTGAGGTTGGTGTTACTTCCTATTACATGAAGTATGTTTCTCTTGGTTGGTTTTTCCAGGTCTGCGCGCTATGTTTGACGAGACCTACCCTGATCCAGTACGTGTGGTGTGTGTGGGAACCCCAGTAGAACAACTGGAGTCCGAGCCTGAGAGTCAAGCAGGCATGGAGACGAGTGTGGAGTTCTGTGGTGGTACTCATCTGGCTATGGCCCATCACGTGGGAGACTTTTGTATTTCTAGCGAAGAAGCTATTGCTAAAGGTAGTAATATTGTTTCATGTAAGTGCTAGTGGTAGCTAGCTTTTGTACCAAATACATGAGACCTTGTTTAGACTGCGGGAGTAAAGGGACTTTTCAGTCTCATTCTGGCAGTATAAACAGGGTATATTCTAAAAATTCAAAATTTTCGACCCATCAGATTGCTTAAACCGAGGTTAAAACTTAAACCGAGTTCAAGCTCACTTTACGGCCCCCGACCTAAATATACTATCTATTAACTATTCTTGGTATGTCTACCTAGGGGACTATAAACAGGGAGTAGGCTTCCAAATTTCCTTATGCTGTCAATAGCGAAGGTTGAGTGCGAAGGGCATCATTCGGAAAATTTTGTTTAGCCAAAACCAGTTGGCCTCAAAGCGATCACTCTAAATCTGATTGAGAGACCAGCGACAAACGCCGACCCCATCTGAACATGGGAAAAGGCGGAGAAGAAGAATTAACTATTAATATTTATGTCGTTTCTTTCGCAGGTATCCGCAGAATAGTAGCTCTCTCTGGTAATGAAGCCACGAAAGCCATCAAGAAAGCTTTAATTATTAATATTTATGTCGTTTCTTTCGCAGGTATCCGCAGAATAGTAGCTCTCTCTGGTAATGAAGCCACGAAAGCCATCAAGAAAGCTCAAGTGATCGAGACTGAAGTACTTAATGTAAAGAATACTCTGAGTAACCCTAACACTGCGGATAGCAAAGCTTTATCTAAGAAGTAAGTAACTATAACTAGAAAGAAGGTTTTTATTTAGATTATTATCAGCCTAGAAGAAGATATTCCATCTTCCATCATGCTAACTCTTTAAGGTACTTAAAATTTTGGTACTTTAATTAAGGGGTTTTCAATAAGAAACCCGTAAGTATATTGTAAGTGCTGAAGTGACAAAGCAGAAACTATTGCGTCAGGACAAGCCAATTAAACATGCCTAGAGACCATCACCCTGGTGTATGGCAGAAAAAATATCATTCCTTTATTCTGCCATCACCTTGGCTACAGCTGAAGTAGCTACTACAACAACAACAATAAGAAAGAAATAACTATCCCATATTTCCCTCAGGATCATCGACATTACCGAGGAGATAGCCAAGGCTACTCTCCCCTACTGGAAGAAAGAAGACCTGAGGAATCTGCTCAAGACAATGAAGAAGTCTCTAGACGAAGCTGAAAGACTGCAGAAAGCAGCCCACGCTAGCAAGGTGCTGGACAGAGTGAAGAGTTTAGTGGAAGAGCGCAAGGCAGACAAGTTCATTGTGGAGATCTTGGATGCTGGCTCCAATACCAAGGTGAGTGAAGCAACATCGAGCATGGTTGGTATACGGACAAGGGACGAGTGTCCCTTATGATTTTGAGTCTTATTTTAAGATTTTTTTTTCTTTTCTTCCAATCGATTATCTGTTTGCCTTATAAGCTTTATTTTCTGTTTGCCTTATAAGATAGACCTTCCAGGTTCGATTCCAGCCCATGGTAAACTTTATCCTACACAGATCAGGTTCGTTCTCGGAACGGCTGACTTTCTCTCCTAACCTGTCTTCCTCCTCTTTTCGATTTCGAGATGATAACACCTAAAGATAAGTTGTTAAGGTGTGTCCACACATACTCGATGGCCGTCGATCGATTTCAACTGACGCGTCCACACTGCCTCGATAGATTCACCTCGTCGATCGATGGCCGGTCGACTATGTTTGGACACACCTTTACAGTTCCCTTGATCAAACCTCTCCAGATAAAAGGACGATATTTATGTCGTTCTCGGAACGGCTGGCTTTCTCCTATCCTGTCCTCCTCCTCTCTTCGATTTCGGGATGATGAGACCTAAGATAAGGTGTTAACGTGTGTCCACACATACTCGATGGCCGTCGATCGATTTCAACTGACCCGTCCACACTGCCTCGATAGATTCACCTCGTCGATCGACGGCCGGTCGACCATGTTTGGACGCACCTTTACAGTTCCCTTGATCAAACCTCTCCAGATAAAAGGACAATATTGATGTTTTGTTTCTTCTGTCATTCTCAGGCTCTGGACGCGGCTCTGAAACAAGTGAAAACCTCTGCCCCTCACATGGCGGCCATGTTTATCAGTGTGGACGAAGCTGCCAAGAAAATATTCTGCCTCAGCAGTGTACCCAAGGTAAGTAGTGTAATTGGCGTAATTGCTCTTTTATTGTGGACTCTATGGACTTGTTTAGGATATTTGGTAAATTTCAACTCAAGTTTCATTTACCTATTATTTAAAACCCTTCCAGGTCCATAAGATGAGTTTAAACTCGGTTTAGGAAATCTGATAGGTACCTACTACCTAAGTTGATTTTTTTATTTTTAATCAACTAATGAGATTGCTTAAACCGAGATTAAAACTTAAACGGAGTGTAACTCACTCTGTGGCCCCGGACCTTGGTAAAAGAGAATAAGAACTTCCTTTATCCTCATGAGCTCAGTTTTTTCTCTCGGTTAATGTAAATTTAAACTTGGTCAACTAATCCTGGGGAAGATTAGGACATCTGATTTGTTGATTTTTTATTATTATTATTTAATTATTATTATTGTGATAATTTTTTTGCTCACTCTACTCTCCTCCATTACAGGAAGCTGTGTCCGCTGGTTTGACCGCAATAGATTGGGTGCGCTACCTGACGGACATAATGGGCGGTAAGGGAGGCGGCAAGGCAGAATCGGCTCAGGCGTCCGGGCCTAATTACGAGAATGCGCCCCTCGTGCTCAGTAAGGCCCGGGACTATGCGAGTCAACAGCTGAGTGGGTAAGTAAGGACCTGTGTGTTTTCCCAGAGACTTTATCTTCTGTGTTCCGTTTCTGAGAGGAATAGTGTTGTTGTCCACAAACTCACATATTTGATTAGGTAGAATTTGATTGAACTGTACTTACACTTCAGAAAAAGGGCCCCATGGAGCCCTCAAACTCAAAGGCCTTATGGGGCCATGTGGCCCAAAAAGGGGGGAAAACTCTAACACTATTCTTTTCAGAAATTTAGTTAAATGTTTAATATTAATCATTTAAGAATTTAAGTTTGTACATCTTGTTGTATTTTGAATAGAGCTGCTTTATGTTGTTTGAACGTTTAAATTTTATTTTTTCTCCTCGCCTCGTCACGTAAATGATATAATTTTTATAGCATGAATGTTCCCCTGTAACAATGCATTGTTTTGAATACCTAATAGTAAAATATTAATTCATCAGGGGGGTTTTAATTATTAGTGGTAGTAATTAGGCTTTAGGTTAAATAAAAACTGCCTGTCCAAGTTAAGAGAGGAGGTAATTTTGGTCTGTTTGAATCCAATGTTACGTTTCTCATTTGATAATGGCTGACTTAGGGCCGGGGTTTAGCAAATCAGAATTGAGATCAATCTAGGATTGAGCCATACTTTCCAGTTGTACAACAGGATTGAGCTACCCCGTTTAATCCAGAATTAAAGCCAACTCTGACTTCGTAAAACGCGGTCTGGGTCCGTTTACTAGGAATTCCAATTTGTGTTAAGTATACTTAAATGTTCATCACAAATGTCATTCCTCACTCCAATACACCTAGATACATAATTATGTCTCAATCAGCCCTAGCTAGGTGATTGCTTTGGACTAACATTTGGTTTTGGCTACGGGCACTCAGCCTTTGCTGTTTCGTTAGCAAGGGAAACTTCAGACTGGTATCCTCCCTGTTTAAAGTCCCCCAGCCAGACTGCCAGACTAAGTCTACTACCATATTATATTACTTACCCGCTGTCTCTACAGCATCCTCCATCTTCATCTGGAGGAACCGTTTTCGGAACGCCACGTCCAGAGTGCCAATGGTTCGCGTTTTGTTCTTCTGCTTCTCGAGATTGTATATAGTTCGTCTTCTGCCCACTCGGTCGCCTGGCTGGTATCCTCCCTGTTTAAAGTCCCCCAGCCAGACTAAGTCTACTACCATATATTACTTACCCGCTGTCTCTACAGCATCCTCCATCTTCATCTGGAGGAACCGTTTTCGGAATGCCACGTCCAGAGTGCCAATGGTTCGCGTTTTGTTCTTCTGCTTCTCGAGATTGTATATAGTTCGTCTTCTGCCCACTCGGTCGCCGGAGGAGCCACTGTCGTTTTCGTACTCCCCGTTAATGCCTCGTAGTCGCTGCAAGTGGCGGACTATGTCCACCGCTTGCTTGTCTAGGAGACCGTCCTGGGAGAGCTCTTCAGTCTGGAAATAAAAAGAAAGTGTTGTCTTTAACTTTGAAGTAGAGTAATCTTAACTAGTCAATTTCCTTTACCAGGTATCCCGTTACTAAACAGAGAGAGAGAGAGAAAATTGAACCCGATCTTCCTACATGTTAGGCAAGTTTGAGAAACACTAGTCTATGGAGAATGGAGATTACTGTCTTACCAAGTATCCCGTTAGGCGTTACTAAACAGAGAGAGAGAGAGAGAGAAAATTGAACCCGATCTTCCTACATGTTAGGCAAGTTTGAGAAACACTAGTCTATGGAGAATGGAGATTACTGTTTTACCAAGTATCCCGTTACTAAACAGAGAGAGAGAGAAAATTGAACCCGATCTTCCTACATGTTAGGCAAGTTTGAGAAACACTAGTCTATGGAGAATGGAGATTACTGTAAAATCAGTGTATATTGTAAAATGAAACGTTTTTCAGAGTAAAAATAATAATTACTTCTGTGGAAAAATAATGAAGACAAAATATTATTTGTAAAAAAATTAAAATCATGGAAAGAATTATTTCAGAAATAGTCCGTCCTTCCTTTATTATTACAATAGTAATAAAAAGGTATAAGGGACGGACTATTGTATTCGCTTCGGTGTCTGTCGAAATAATAATTACTTCTGTGGAAAAATAATGAAGACAAAATATTATTTGTAAAAAAATTAAAATCATGGAAAGAATTATTTCAGAAATTCATAAAAAATATTTAAAATAATACTAGTAATTGAAAAAGTAAAAATAATTGAGAAAAAATTGTTCGAAAATTTCCGAGAAAATTTGCGTAGGGTTTCCTTTAAGCTTCCAGACCTGTCTAGGTGAACGTACATCCCGGCAGCAAACTTTATCACCAGACTGAAAATTTGAAAGTGGGAGGAGTCTCCAAGCATAGTCAAGGTGGGGGAAACTTTTGATTGGCAACGTACATCCCGCCACTACCCACCCCCGGCAGCAAACTTTATCACCAGACTGAAAATTTGAAAGTGGGAGGAGTCTCCAAGCATAGTCAAGGTGGGGGAAACTTTTGATTGGAATGAAATTTTTCCGGCGCATGAGCAGAAAACTTTCATTTCCCCTACCTTCCCCTTCTGAGTTTTCAGTCTGGCGATAAAGTTTACTGCCGGGGGTGGGTAGTGGCGGGATGTACGTTGACCTAGACAGATCTGGAAGCTTAAAGGAAACCCTACGCAATTTTTTTCAAGAATTTTTCGAACAATTTTTACTTTCTTTCTTAACAATTTCTAATTTTTCCTTTACAAATATTATTTTAAATATTTTTTCTGAATTTCTGAACTTTTTTTTTTTAATTATCATCCTATTATTAGGTTTAATTTTTGTTTTAAGTATTGTAGGTTATTTTTATTATTATTTAATTTTTTCACTGGAATCTAATTATTTTTTCCATGTTAAAATAGGGTCCTTTCCTTCAAAGGAAATAGGACTGAATTTCGATAGTGCAACGAACATAATTTTATTTTTATTTTAACTCTGGAATCTAATTGACTAGTTCCCAGGAAGAAGGGCCTATGTTAGTTTTGGCACTAACAAACATAGGTCCTTTTCTTCCTGGGATCGATTGAATTATTCCTTCGGAAGGTCCATTCCTTCAACGGAATCGAGACAGGATATCGAGAGTACTACGTACCTTCTTGTTGCAACATAGATTAAGCTCCGTCGAGGCCAAAATGTGCGAGATGGTGCCAAATCTGTGGAACAACATGGCGGTAAACTGAATCACCAGGATCAAGGCGAAGAAGAACACAAACACCAAAGATTTAAGTATACTTAACACAAATTGGAATTCCTAGTAAACGGACCCAGACCGCGTTTTACGAAGTCAGAGTTGGCTTCAATTCTGGATTAAACGGGGTAGCTCAATCCTGTTGTACAACTGCATATGGCTCAATCCTAGATTGATCTCAATTCTGATTTGCTAAACCCCGGCCCTAAGTCAGCCATTATCAAATGAGAAACGTAACATTGGCGTTTTGGGAGACTGACCTAATGGCCAAGTTCCCGACATTTGACAACAACAACCTATCAGATTTCCTAAACCGAGTTTAAACTCATCTTATGGACCTGGAAGTAAGGGTTTCAAATAATAGGTAAATGAAACTTGAGTTGAAATTTACCAAATATCCTAAACAAGTCCATAGAGTCCACACTAAAAGAGCAATTACGCCAATTACACTACTTACCTTGGGTACACTGCTGAGGCAGAATATTTTCTTGGCAGCTTCGTCCACACTGATATTAACATTGGATTGTTGTTGACAGGTACCCCAGTGCTCGGGCGTAAGTTAACCATGAGGCGAGAAATCAGAGAAGCTCTGGAAGTGAGGAGAAGATCCTTACAAGCCGAGAGAAGGAAGTCCAACATGCAAACATTGGGGGCTCATAATGATATTTATGGTAAGGAAATGTCAATATTAGATAGGAAGGATTGTAAAGACGTTTTTAGATGGCTTAACACTTCCACAAAATGTAGGGGCAAACAGCCCTAAAGGACGGGTTAAGCTTCTACGAATCCTCTTCCACTAAATCAACATTAAAGACTCTCCGATCTTTATGTTCCTTGAACGCCCCTATGAATTCACACCTAAACTTCCGTCCTGCCTTGAAAGCCATCAACGACATTGTAGGTAAATAGACTGAAAAGTCCCTTTACTCCCGCAGTCTTTTGGGATGCGAAAGGAAGAATGAATGGCCTAATGGTCAAAGATCCCATTTGCAACATGCAAGGATAAGGTACAAATGAAGAAAGTGTGGACCCATATTATCGACAGTAATTTAAAGAAGAATTTGTAAAGACGTTTTTAGATGGCTTACTTCCACAAAATGTAGGGGCCCTAAAGGACGGGTTAAGCTTCTACGAGTCTTCTTCCACTAAATCAACATTAAAGACTCTCCGATCTGTCCTTTATGTTCCTTGAACGCCCCTATGAATTCACACCTAAATTTCCGTCTTACCCTGAAAGCCATCAACGACATTGTAGGTAAATAGACTGAAAAGTCCCTTTACTCGCGCAGTCTTTGAGATGCGAAAGGAAGAATGAATGGCCTAAAGGTCAAAGATCCCATTTGCAACATGCAAGGATAAGGTACAAATGAAGAAAGTGTGGACCCATATTATCGACAGTAATTTAAAGAAGAAACATAAAGTACCATTAAACATGGCTCTTCTATTGAACAAGGGCCGATTTCAAGTACTTTCCCATTTTCGTTTTCAGGCCGAACTCAAGAGGATAAAGGAAGTTCTTATTCTCTTTCACCAAGGTCCGGGGCCACAGAGTGAGTTAAACTCCGTTTAAGTTTTTTAATCTCGGTTTAAACAAAAAAAAATCTCATAGGTTGATTAAAAAAAATAGAAAGTAAAAAAAAAAAAAAAATCAACTTGTAGGTACCTATCAGCCCCTACGTTTTGGGAGAATGACCTAATGGCCAAGTTCCCGACATTTGACAACAACAACCTATTAGATTTCCTAAACCGAGTTTAAACTCATCTTATGGACCTGGAAGTAAAGGTTTCAAAAAATAGGTGAATGAAACTTGAGTTAAAATTTACCAAATATCCTAAACAAGTCCATAGAGTCCACACTAAAAGAGCAATTACGCCAATTACACTACTTCTATTGAACAAGGGCCGATTTCAAGTACTTTCCCATTTTCGTTTTCAGGCCGAACTCAAAGGATCTCAAACGCGGGATCTCACGTGAAGGACATTTTCGACGGCCATCAGAACCCTGCATACGAGCCTGATCTGGCCTCGGATTCGGACAGGCCTTTGCCGGCCACTATGGGAAACAGGGCCGTCAATTGGGCCGAGCTTGAAAATCAGCGGTCAAATAGTCACATTTAAATTTAAAAGTGTGTAAATAGTCCACGTGAATTTTGAGAAATTTCAGATGTGAATTTGAGATGCCGGCTTTGAAAATCAAGCTAACAGGGAAGAAAAAGTGGGGATGAGCCCCTCTTTGGGTTCAATGAACAAAAGGAAGTGTGGCTACCCATTATGCCCGCCACTCGCGCTCAGACTCTGACAACACTCGCGCTCAGACTGTCTGACAGCAGTTGCGCTCAGACTGTCTGACAGCACTCGCGCTCAGACTATCTGACAGCACTCGCGCTCAGACTGTCTGACAGACCTAGGTCTTTGAGACAGTGGGAACGTGTGTAGCTAAAAAAGCTTGAGGCCTCCAAGGTCTGTCCGCCACACACGTTTCGACTGTCTGACAGAGAGTGGCTGGCCTTATTGACAGTAATTTGAATCATTTGAGTGATGGTTTTGGTTAACAAAATACAATCTTGTGCCATTTCTTTTCTTTTATAATATGTTTCATTTGTCTATGCCATTTTCTCATATTGACGTTTTTGGTTCAATTTATTATTGGACCCGAAGAATTAAATAAATTAAGAACTACTGTGTTAACTCAAACCATCACCACAGATATCTGCTCAGTAGAGTTTTAGTTTTGATTAGATAATTGTATCGTTCCCAGGAAGGGCCTATGTTATTTTTGCTCTTGACTAACATAGGCCCTTCTTTCTGGGAAAGATTGAATTGTATGATACTTTAGTATAAATTTTATACCTTCAATAACATGACAATGGTTACTTAATATTACAATTTTTACATGACAATATAATATTTAGGTTTATAAAATTTTTGAGCAAATTAAATCTACGAGTACATTTAGACATTTTTATGTATGTAGGTAATAGATAAAATTACCTTAAGAGTTTATGTTATACTGCCTTCTAGCACTATACAATTCCTTTAAGCCTGGTTAGTCCATTTAATAATGCATTTATAATGTACACTGCCAGTAGGACTAAAAAGTCTTTTTTGACCGGCTTCGGCAGTCTGAGTAAGTATTTTTGAATTTTGTGATTTATGCCAAGCTCATTTATTTCATAACTCGATAATTTAATACTCATATTGATTTTATTATTTTCTATTAGACAGGATATTGGGCTTTCCAAAAAGTAGGTAGCTTTTATAGAGGAACTGAGGATGGTAATAGATAAAATGTACCTTGAGAGTTTAATTTATACTGCCTTCTAGCATTATACTAATCCTTTCAGCCTGGCTAGTCTATTTAATTATGCATTTAAAATGTAATTACACTGCCAGTAGAACTAAAAAGTCTTTTTTACTGGCATCGGCAGTCTGAGTGAGTATTTTTGAATTTTGTGATTTTTCATAACTCGATAATTTACATAATACTCATATTGATTTTATTATTTTCTATTAGACAGGATATTGGGCTTTCCAAAAAGTAGGTAGCTTTTATAGAGGAACTGAGGATCCCTCCTCAAAAGAAACCTAGTATAAAACAGAAAGGCAGGATGTTTATCTATTTATGTAAATAAAATACCTTCCTTTGAAAAGTTAATATCCGAAAAATCAGGAAAGATTTAGAATTTAAATTTGATGAAATATAAATATTGAAAAGACCAGGATAGATTTTTCTACTGCCAATAAAAAATGCGATTGTGATTTTTTTATACAATTTGAACACCACCATTAGCCATACTGGGGAAAAATCACTCATCGAACATTAGTGTGACGTTTGGCAATAAATATTGGCTTAAAGGTTAATGAAATTGAAGTTCAACTTAGTGTAGGCTGTTATTGAACTTTTTTATTTGCCAACTAACCATTTTGGCACTGTATCCATATGGAATTATGGATATATTCAAAATGCGACACTTTAAGCAATATTTGTGGCCAAATTTACGTCACGAGCAGTCCATTTTTAAAAATAACTCATGGAACTCAGCAAAAATTTAGGTCACATGAATTGTTATGAGTTGCCCTCTTGAAGTTTGCCCAACGACCAACAACCGTTTTCTACCTTTAAAGGGAAAGCCTGAAACTCTTCCTTCCCTGACCAGACCTTCAAAGGTAAGGGACCTTACCTTTGAAGGGAAAACCTGACCAGACTTCATTTCCATCTAATCTCTGCACTTGATAGTTGAGCCTTTACAACCAAACCTGCTTCGAAGATATTCTGATTTTTGCTGGAAAATCGGACACTAGAAACGAACCATGAGGGGATAAGGGACTCCAAAATCTCCATGTTGTGTCGACAATGGACTCCAAAATCTTAGATGGAATTCTGATGGTTACCTCCTACTCCTATTTTTCCTCCAATCCATGATCAGCTTGGGAAAGTATCTGAATGTGATGGGAGTGTAGGAGCAATAATGGAGGAGTTACCCTATGGAATATTGGAGTATGGACCTAACTTTCAGTGAGAAAAAACGAAATCTTCGTAAAAGAAAGATAGACAGAAAAACGGGAAAGAATGCGAGAAAAATTGTGTATAAGGAAGGCGTGTGGAGCAACATTAGAGTTAGGTGGATTATAACAGCCTTGCATGAAGCATTGCAACATAGTAAAATAATAATGAACTTTGATTTTTTCATTGACATGGACATATTTTTAGTTTTTCTACCCAAAATTTAATGTGTCCGTTCAGCTTTGGGGGCGGGGGACCTGAGTTGTAATTTCGCGCACCCTCACACGAAGAAAAAACATGTAATTCTTTGAAATTAAAGTTCCATGATTTGATACCAAAAACAAATGAAAAATTTAACATTTTTGTACAAATACATGCTCGTGTGAAACAAACTTCTTATGCAAAATGAAATTATTATAGACAACAGCATGAAGAGGAAACCCTCGTTAGTAAAAACGTTAGCATTTTTACAGAAAAAATTGGCACTTGACACCAAGAAGAGGACATAGACCTATGAATCGTTACCTGGTACCAAATGTAGGGCATGGAAATGTTATCGTTGATCTTGATCGTTTGCATGAAGAGGAAACCCTCGTTAGTAAAAACGTTAGCATTTTTACAGAAAAAATTGGCATTTGACACCAAGAAGAGGACATAGACCTATGAATCGTTACCTGGTACCAAATGTAGGGCATGGAAATGTTATCGTTGATCTTGATCGTTTCTTTACGCCCAGAGGCCATTTAACATGGATCTCGTTTTTATTTAACTGAAGTAAAAATACTACCAACACGAACAGTGCATTGCACATGAAAAAGGCGAACACGACTTTGTTGCGAAGCTCTTCCAAGTCGGAAGCAATTCTGGCCTGTAGGACACAGAGGGGCTTGATCGTTCTCTTATAGTCCATGAGCAGGTCCATAATGTTAGCCATAGTAGAGGGCGCCCATCGCCGCCGCTGATTGTAGAACTCATTGAAACTCTCAGGACATCTGGTGTAAGCGTCACTGGCGGCGGAATATTCTACTCGGTAGCCTCGCTGTAGTAGGAGTGTACAGAGCCAACGATCCTCACCTGAAAATAGTAGAAAAGATTAGAGGTTGTAAATGGAGAAGAGTAGATGATGTTAGAGGGTTTGTAGAATAGATCTTGCTGATCCTGCTCGAAAAGGACTTACTGTCCAGCTCTGTCAGATACGTACATATGGCAGGTACTTATCGGAAGGGACTAAAATATACTTTATCTTACTTCGATGGTGTACTAGTCAAGACAAATTTAACCCCTGTAGTCACTTACAATCTAGGAGCTTCTTGAGTTGAGTCGCTTTGGTTTTGGAAAACAGATACCTAGTATGAGGAAATGTTCTGGGTTACAGACATCATTGGGCATTCAAGGTAAAATTTTAGGGCGACAAATACTCGCAAGATTGAAATACATATGTATCTATTGACACTTGGGTCCAAAGTTTGAAGGGAAATGGACTTAATCCTATTTATTTTTTGGCTTGTTTTTGTTTTGTTTTTTGGCTTTATATCGGTCGACATTTTTGAATAGAAACAGGGTCTCATGTTCACATTTGTTTTCGCTGGGTAAACTAATGAAAGCGACTCAACCCAATAAGCTCGGCACTTACAAGTCTAACACTTCACCCGTTTCTTACCTCCTGGGTCGACTCATTGAACGTAATGTTCGTTTTAACCCCGAACGGCCAGCGGATGTGCAATTTATCTTTATTGAGTTGAAGCAAAAACACGATCACGACAAACAGGGCATTCACCATGAAGAAACTAAACACGGACTGGTCCCGTAAGTCCTTCAAATCGCTCGCTATTCGACTCTATAAAAGTTTTTTGGACAGAGGCATAGGGAGGGGTTAATATTTGTGTAGAAGTTATTGCTCTCTCTGGAGTCATTGCAGTTCCAAGAGAGGATTATAACGTATATCATTTGCGAGGAAAAAAGCTAGATCCAAGATACAATGTGATGGAATTTAGTCAATAGAACTAAGTCCATCGTTACGACTTGCTCAGAAGGTCACCTGTCCAGATACTCGGATAGCTCGACGATGTTTAACTTGAGTGATCTAAAAGAAACTGGTTACTTTAACGTTAACAATATTATACCTACCTACCTACCTAAGGGCACTTTTTTTGCTTTGAAGATTTGCACCTTGCCTTTATCTGTGAAACTTAATCCAGCTCCTCAGTTGTCCTCACGAGGCTGAGTACGGACGATAGCAGGTAGTACATGTACATCACCTGGGTGGGAGACAGAGGGAGATTTAGAATAGAATATACCTTGTTTATACTACCGGCATAGGACTGAAAAGTCCCTTTACTCTCGCAGTCTAAACAAGGTCTTATACAGAAAACGAGCCACTCGGAATATCTTGGGAATGGATTTGAATCTCAAAAAATGCTGAAACAGGTGTCTCAATATATTCGGGGGGAAACATTTTTCGCTGGGTTTCATTTTTGCAACATTATCAGGGGTGGTCCCAGAGGGGTTCAAGTTTGAAAACTTAAATAGGAACCACCAATTTTTTAACACGCCACATAAAAGGCCTTGAAACTTGAAAAATACAGTACTTTAGTAAAAAATTGAAGTTAATCCCATAACTAGGGCCGAAGCTATGTATGGCTTTTTCAAGATGGTTGTTGGCCGAAATGCTCAAATAATAATAGTAATTACCACGGATAAAAGGTTTTACGTTAAATTTACGAAAGAAACCATAAACACATTCCTCTCAAGGATTTATCACTAACCTGACTCCATCGTTTCCTATGCCGGATCTTGGCCTTGTCCTTCAGGTGCACAATCATCTTGGTCTTCCCAGGCAGAGTCCACACGAGCTGACCCCCATACGGTGTCGGATACTTGGTAGGGGGCCGGATGCGAATGTTGGTCTCGTGCCTATCACTTATCATTCGCCAATTTGATTCAAAATGACAGAACAGTGCGGCGCCTCAAACATCGCTGTTTGAACTCCCCCTCAATAAAATCCTGGATACAACCCGGCTACTATTGATTTAATTAATCGCTAGCCGCTGCCTTTTTCCGAATGTTAGGAGGCGTGTAGCTTGTAAAACTCCCGTAAATAAAAATCTTAGAAGTAATCACGCTCAGACCGCGGTCTGTCAGACAGTCTGACCGTGACTGGCATTATACAATGACGTTAAGCTTCCAATACTCACTGAGGAAGGCAGGCAGAAAACACAAACAGTTGGTAAGCATAGCTCCTTTCACCACATCGATGTTGGGCAGTACTACAAAACTTCTCTCTTCGATTTCGGGACAATAAGACCATAGCAGTTACAGTTCCCTCTGTCAAACCTCTTAAAAAAAAAAAAAAAATCTTAGAAGTAATCACGCTCAGACCTAGGTCTGTTATACAGTCTGACCGTGACTGGCATTATACAATGACGTTAAGCCTATAATACTCACTGAGGAAGGCAGGCAGAAAACACAAACAGTTGGTAAGCATAGCTCCTTTCACCACATCGATGTTGGGCAGGACTACAAACACCAGACAGGCCAGTCCCAGGGTATGCAACAGCTCCATGGAGGTGACGAAGATGAAATCGTGCAGGGGCGGCTTCTTCCAGGACTTGAAGTAGCAGATTCGGATGGACCGGATAGCCGTGCCTAGTTCGGGAACGATGAAGGCGGCTATGAGACACCAAAACCAGGCGATACGCTCCTCGATTGGGAGATACACCGCGAACTGCTTGTCTCGACCTGGAGGAGAGAGAAGAAATAGATCATTACTGTACAAGGAAAGATTAGAGACAAGAATAGTCAATAAGACAAAAGACCATGTAAGTGTGACGCTATTTTGCAGCAAACATAGGCTTAAAACTTAAAAGACAAGAAGAATTTAACTTAATGGAAGCCGCTAATTAACTTTTAATAAATTAGCCAATCACGCAATATTTCTTGAGCTTTTTACTTTCCTTATCCTATAGGAAGGAAAGTAATGTAATCGGGTCAATTTTTTTTTCCTCAAGACCGGAAAAGTTTGGTTAGAAAATTTCCGCCCTGGCCGGGATTTGAACCCAGCACCTTCAGGAGTGGGGAGTCAGTGCTCTTGACCACTTGGTCACAGAGGAGGGCATTCTAAGGCCTACTTCAATCAAACCCACTCCTTGTCTCGACCAGAATAAAGGAGGTAGTTAAACGCCTTTTGTTGATCAATTGACATTCAAAGAATTTTCTTTTTCGCCTTTTCCCGTGTTCAAACGGGGTCGACCTTTTTCGTCGGTCTCTCAATCGACCCTAGCTAGGATGATTGCTTTGGGCTGACATTTGGTTTTGGATTACGACAAAAATTTACGAGTGGATTGAGATTCAAAGAATCAGAATCCATTATCCGTATAGGTACATAATATGTTTAGGTTTTATTCTGATTTTGACTTAAAGTGACGTCACAAAACTCACCAAACTCCTTGTTACAATAGGGGATGTGCTTGTCCGGGGCTCTGAGTTGTGACGTCATGAAGAACACGGCAGTCTTAGACACTACTCCGGACAACAGGACCACTATGAACGTAAACAGATACACAAACACTTTCAGCGCCTTGATGAAGAATTCGAGACAAGCTTTGGATGCCATCGAGCCACTGTCCTGCCGAGGCGGGAGGTCTCGGAACACGTCCCATGCTTTCGTTTCGGGAACTGTTCGGGTGCTGGGAACAAGAGAAAGTAGAAACATGTGTTAATTTTTAACCCCTCAAATATACGAGACCTTGTTTAGAATAGAATATACCTGACTACCCCGGACAACAGAACCACTATGAACGTAAACAGATACACAAACACTTTGAGCGCCTTGATGAAGAATTCGAGACAAGCTTTTGATGCCATCGAGCCACTGTCCTGTCGAGGCGGGAGGTCTCGGAACACGTCCCATGCTTTCGTTTCGGGAACTGTACGGGTGCTGGGAACAAGAGAAAGTAGAAACATGTGTTAATTTTTAACCCCTCAAATATACGAGACCTTGTTTAGAATAGAATATACCTTGTTTATCCTGCTGGGATAGGACTGAAAAGTCCCTTTACCCCCGCAGTCTAACCAAGGTCTCGTATATTTTGACATTTTATAAGGAACATGTTTTACAGTTATAGCCATATATGTAGGTGTTGCTACAGTTATAGGTGTTGGGGGTTGGGGTACATGCTGGGGTAAAGGGATTTTTCAGTCCTGTTCGGGCAGGATAAACAAGGTATATTCTATTCTATTCTATTAAATGAAAATTATTGTTTGACACACCTAGGTCTGTCAGTATTGATTAGGTGGTAGAGAATACCTGTAGTTTTCATCTTTCACATCGGATAGACAGGACTTTCACATGGAGAATCCAGGCTTTGATATTGTTAGATTTTCCAAGAGCATTCAACCTTATCCAGAGAAACTGTATCGGAGAAATATGTTCAAACTTTGCCACGTTCACAGTCAATTGGCGTATAGGTATACTTCTTCGGGGGACCCCTTGGTCTATGGCGGATTTCCGGGGGGAGGGGGGTTACTTCAAATTGGACTTTAGAATATTACTACAAATTTGGGAATCTTTTTTCAGCAGTGTAATGATAATTATGACCTGTAAAGCTATGTCCGCACATAGTTGACGACCGTCGATTACATTGATCCGACGAGGTGAATATATATTGTTGAGACAATGTGGACTGTTTCAGTCGATCGATGTGTATCGACGACCGTCGACTATGTAGACACAGCTTTAGACAACACAAAAGTACGTAACTACTACTTGCTATGTTGCCTGAGGCACATACGAGTATTTGCTCATAAACTGTTATCTACGAGCCTACGACTAGAATTTGACGTCAAAATGACACGTACATATTTATAATGTACAGGTAACATTTAACAAGACAGTTTGTGGAACACATAGGACGTGCATCTTTAGGCCAGCCATTCACTATCAGGTAGACCTGATCAGGAGTCAGTTCTACCTGATAATGTGTGTGCTCACCAGGTATCAGGTAGACCTGACATTCGGACATTTTCTGCTATACCTGTCAGGTCTACCTGATAGTGTGTGTGCTCATCAGGTATCAGGTATACCTGATCAGGTGTACTTGTCAGGTCTACCTGATAGTGAATGGCTGGCCCAACAAACATTCAACTGGAAATGTGCAACTAGCAGAGTTAATCAGAAACACATAGAAATCTCAGAGCATACCTTAAAATGTTCAAGGCTCCGATGCAAAACATGCCAAAACAGAAACAATTGTACACACAGAGCGATTGAAAAGTCAACGTTTAGTAAACAGGTACCAGGTACCGTATTTTTAGGACATTGACTGGGGTCCTATTCCATGAACGACTCTGCACTCCTCACTTTTCACTTAACAAGCAGAAAAATGCCATACCGTTTGACAATATTTTTGTCCGTGGAGTAAATAATAAAAGTGTGGAGTTGTTCTTGGAACACGCCCCTACCCCTAGTGACTAATTTACTGATTACTGCCCTTTAGTGGACGAAAACTAGTTTTGAAACCGGTACAATTCTGTAATTTTCAATCGCTCTGTAGTCTGTATGAAATAAAATAAAAAGTGAATATGGTCTACATTTTAGGATGTTTTGGCGGCACACAGATTTGACTTTTTCAAGATTAAAAGCTAGGAGTAGACTTGTTTGTCTCAATAGCGTGTCCTATGACGACACCCTTATTGTGAATTAGTCCCACGTCCATCAGGCAATACCTATGTGGTTACGGGCCAATATGTATAAATATGTATAGGGTAATGTACAAGATATTAATCATAAATATTAACATTGTAGGGATATTAATGGAAAATGTCACCATTAGCCATACTGGGGAAAAAAATCACTCATCGAACATTAGTGTGACGTTTGGCAATAAACATTGGCTTAAAGGTTAATGAAATTGAAGTTCAACTTAGTGTAGGCTGTTATTGAACTTTTTTATTTGCCAACTAACCTTGGCAATAAACATTGGCTTAAAGGTTAATGAAATTGAAGTTCAACTTAGTGTAGGCTGTTATTGAACTTTTTTATTTGCCAACTAACTATCTTGGCACTGTATCCATATGGAATTATGGATATATTCAAAATGCGACACTTTAAGCAATATTTGTGGCCAAATTTACGTCACAAGCAGTCCATTTTTAAAAATAACTCATGGAACTCAGCAAAAATTTAGGTCACATGAATTGTTATGAGTTTCCCTCTTGAAGTTTGCCCAACGACCAACAACCGTTTTCTACCTTTAAAGGGAAAGCCTGAAACTCTTCCTTCCCTGACCAGACCTTCAAAGGTAAGGGACCTTACCTTTGAAGGGAAAACCTGACCAGACTTCATTTCCATCTAATCTTTGCACTTGATAGTTGAGCCTTTACAACCAAACCGTGAATTGTTATGAGTTGCCCTCTTGAAGTTTGCCCAACGACCAACAACCGTTTTCTACCTTTAAAGGGAAAGCCTGAAACTCTTCCTTGCCTGACCAGACCTTCAAAGGTAAGGGACCTTACCTTTGAAGGGAAAACCTGACCAGACTTCATTTCCATCTAATCTCTGCACTTGATAGTTGAGCCTTTACAACCAAACCTGCTTCGAAGATATTCTGATTTTTGCTGGAAAATCGGACACTAGAAACGAACCATGAGGGGATAAGGGACTCCAAAATCTCCATGTGTCGACAATGGACTCCAAAATCTTAGATGGAATTCTGATGGTTACCTCCTACTCCTATTTTTCCTCCAATCCATAATCAGCTTGGGAAAGTATCTGAATGTGATCAGAGTGTAGGAGCAATAATGGAGGAGTTACCCTATGGAGTATTGGAGCTGGAAAATCGGACACTAGAAACGAACCATGAGGGGATAAGGGACTCCAAAATCTCCATGTGTCGACAATGGACTCCAAAATCTTAGGTGGAATTCTGATGGTTACCTCCTACTCCTATTTTTCCTCCAATCCATGATCAGCTTGGGAAAGTATCTGAATATGATGAAAGTGTATGGACCTAACTTTCAGTGAGAAAAAATGAAATCTTCGTAAAAGAAAGATAGACAGAAAAACGGGAAAGAATGCGAGAAAAATTGTGTATAAGGAAGGCGTGTGGAGCAACATTAGAGTTAGGTGGATTATAACAGCCTTGCATGAAGCATTGCAACATAGTAAAATAATAATGAACTTTGATTTTTTCATTGACATGGACATATTTTTAGTTTTTTTACCCAAAATTTAATGTGTCCGTTCAGCTTTGGGGGCGGGGGACCTGAGTTGTAATTTCGCGCACCCTTACTCCTGCTTCGAAGATATTCTGATTTTTGCTGGAAAATCGGACACTAGAAACGAACCATGAGGGGATAAGGGACTCCAAAATCTCCATGTTGTGTCGACAATGGACTCCAAAATCTTAGATGGAATTCTGATGGTTACCTCCTACTCCTATTTTTCCTCCAATCCATGATCAGCTTGGGAAAGTATCTGAATGTGATGGGAGTGTAGGAGCAATAATGGAGGAGTTACCCTATGGAATATTGGAGTATGGACCTAACTTTCAGTGAGAAAAAACGAAATCTTCGTAAAAGAAAGATAGACAGAAAAACGGGAAAGAATGCGAGAAAAATTGTGTATAAGGAAGGCGTGTGGAGCAACATTAGAGTTAGGTGGATTATAACAGCCTTGCATGAAGCATTGCAACATAGTAAAATAATAATGAACTTTGATTTTTTCATTGACATGGACATATTTTTAGTTTTTCTACCCAAAATTTAATGTGTCCGTTCAGCTTTGGGGGCGGGGGACCTGAGTTGTAATTTCGCGCACCCTCACACGAAGAAAAAACATGTAATTCTTTGAAATTAAAGTTCCATGATTTGATACCATGAAGCATTGCAACATAGTAAAATAATAATGAACTTTGATTTTTTCATTGACATGGACATATTTTTAGTTTTTTTACCCAAAATTTAGGTAATGTGTCCGTTCAGCTTTGGGGGCAGGGGACCTGAGTTGTAATTTCGCGCACCCTTACACGAAGAAAAAACATGTAATTCTTTGAAATTAAAGTTCCATGATTTGATACTAAAAACAAATGAAAAATTTAACATTTTTGTACAAATACATGCTCGTGTGAAACAAACTTCTTATGCAAAATGAAATTATTATAGACAACAAAAAACAAAGAAAGTCAGTGAGAGAGAAAAAAGATCGGGTTTTAGTGAATTTGAGAAGAGAAAGGCGAATTAGGTTGAGAGAGAAAAACAGACAGAAACCAAAACACAATTCATTGGTTGCACAGAAACGAAAAGTATGTATAACTTATTTGAGGGTATGCATTGGGAGGAAATAAAAAGGAGAATGCAAAATTGACGGGTATAGACAACAAAAAACAAAGAAAGTCAGTGAGAGAGAAAAAAAGATCGGGTTTTAGTGAATTTGAGAGTGTGAAACAAACTTCTTATGCAAAATGAAATTATTATAGACAACAAAAAACAAAGAAAGTCAGTGAGAGAGAAAAAAAGATCGGGTTTTAGTGAATTTGAGAAGAAAGGCGAATTAGGTTGAGAAAAACAGACAGAAACCAAAACACAATTCATTGGTTGCACAGAAACGAAAAGTAAAATATGTATAACTTGATTTAAAATTTTAAATTGAGGTATGCATTGGAAGGGAATAAAAAGAATGCAAAATTGATGGGTAACAAAAAAGGGGTATGCATGAAAAAATAAAGGTAAGTAAATAGAATACCTCGGAGGTGCTCTCCACGTATGTTATATTCGTCTTTACGCCCAGAGGCCATTTAACATGGATCTCGTTTTTATTTAACTGAAGTAAAAATACTACCAACACGAACAGTGCATTGCACATGAAAAAGGCGAACACGACTTTGTTGCGAAGCTCTTCCAAGTCGGAAGCAATTCTGGCCTGTAGGACACAGAGGGGTTGAGAGAGGGGGACAAAACACAGAGCTTGATTAGTACATCAATGGGTTAATGGGTCACTTACAATCTAGGAGAACACGAACAGTGCATTGCACATGAAAAAGGCGAACACGACTTTGTTGCGAAGCTCTTCCAAGTCGGAAGCAATTCTGGCCTGTAGGATACAGAGGGGTTGAGAGAGGGGGACAAAACACAGAGCTTGATTAGTACATCAACGGGTTAATCATCACTTACAATCTAGGAGCTTCTTGAGTTGAGTCGCTTTGGTTTTGGAAAACAGATAGTATGAGGAAATGTTCTGGGTTACAGACATCATTGGGCATTCAAAGGTAAAATTTTAGGGCGACAAATACTCGCAAGATTGAAATACATATCTATTGACACTTGGGTCCAAAGTTTGAAGGGAAATGGACTGTCCTTTTTTTTTGTTTTTTGGCTTTATATCGGTCGACATTTTTTAATAGAAACAGGGTCTCATGTTCACATTTGTTTTCGCTGGGTAAACTAATGAAAGCGACTCAACCCAATAAGCTCGGCACTTACAAGTCTAACACTTCACCCGGTTTCTTACCTCCTGGGTCGACTCATTGAACGTAATGTTCGTTTTAACCCCGAATGGCCAGCGGATGTGCAATTTATCTTTATTGAGTTGAAGCAAAAACACGATCACGACAAACAGGGCATTCACCATGAAGAAACTAAACACGGACTGGTCCCGTAAGTCCTTCAAATCGCTCGCTATTCGACTCTATAAAAGTTTTTTGGACAGAGGCATAGGGAGGGGTTAATATTTGTGTAGAAGTTATTGCTCTCTCTGGAGTCATTGCAGTTCCAAGAGAGGATTATAACGTATATCATTTGCGAGGAAAAAAGCTAGATCCAAGATACAATGTGATGGAATTTAGTCAATAGAACTAAGTCCATCGTTACGACTTGCTCAGAAGGTCACCTGTCCAGATACTCGGATAGCTCGACGATGTTTAACTTGAGTGATCTAAAAGAAACTGGTTACTTTAACGTTAACAATATTATACCTACCTACCTACCTAAGGGCACTTTTTTTGCTTTGAAGATTTGCACCTTGCCTTTATCTGTGAAACTTAATCCAGCTCCTCAGTTGTCCTCACGAGGCTGAGTACGGACGAAACAGCCAGCAGCACATAATGCCCCAGGCGGTCACCCGTCCAAGTACCAACCACGTTCAACAATGTTTAACATAAGGATCACATAAGATCGGGAACGAGTGCCTTTAACGTAGGTACAAAGGCCGCTTTTTTTTTTTTTTTTTTTTTTTTGCTAAGCATCAAGGCCATGCGTGAGTAAAATAAATTGCCTAATCCTAAAAATTAAGTTATTATAACTAACCCATTATGGTCATAATTTTCGTTACCTGCTCAGCCTTGTCGTTATCAATGGGGTAGAGATACTTGTCTATCAAATCAACCCAGAATGCTCTCTCGTTGGGTGAAATGAAAGCAACAGGTCCCTTCTTCAGTTCCTTGTCTTCGATCCAGTAGGGGTTAATGTCGTCGTTGCGTTCGATTTTGGGTTCCGCTGAAACAAGAATACACCTATAAATTTTATGGGTTCATACCAACTCGAACCAGCAACCTCTTGATCCGAAGTCCACAGCGGCAACTACTACACCACTGAGGTTGGCAAAAAAAGTACTTCTAGATAAGAAGTTAGGTAGACATCATTATTCGATTTTTTTTTTCAAGGTCTTATCGTCCCGAAATCGAAGAGAGAAGAAAAACAGCTTTTTTTTTCACTTCAAGGAAAATTTATCTGAAGAAGGGACAACACAAATATTTGCCGTAAGCTTACCCCTTATAAGACGATAAAAGAGATCAATATAAGTATGGATAAAATCCCCTCTTCCTTTCTTCTTCTCTCTCTTACCTGTGGACACTGTATCGCTGTCTTCATCTTCCTCATTACTGGACGCATCTTCGCTCTTATTCTCGGGAACCGAACCCAGACCCATGGCATGGTGAGCGCTACTGGAGGCTGAGGTAGTACGTCGGCGGTGTCCGTGCGGGGTGGGCATGTTCGGGTCTACCACTCTGTGGATGGTAAAGTAATGTATATTTTGGTCACTTGATAAAAGGTCCAAACAAATTCAAATATCTCCCACTTATTTTAATTTAATTAATTTATTTATTAATATCCAAAAAGTCAAAGGAAGCAATAGAACACCTACTAGATTAGACTCGTGTGGTCTGTGTCATACTAGATTAAACTTGGATAGGCAATAGGCATGGATGTAAAATTTTGTACCTTGAAGTAATGCAAAAACGTTACCGAGGTACAATCTTTTTTTTAACCTAAAAAAAAAACTCTAAGAATCGAACCCGGGACCTTCTGGACGGCAGTAGGAAAACTAAGAAAAGTCTTACCGTTCAATATGGTCCAAGCGTTTCTCCAACGAACTCAAGCTGTCCGCTATGCGAAGCAGTTGTTGTTTCTCATCCACTGGCTTGGGATACGTACAGAACATACATCTGAACAACCCGGCAAACGATAGCTCCAGACTGCCTTCTTCATCACCGTCAGCCTCAGGTGAGTAGTTCTGCAGAAATCCGAGCAGCGGGTTCTTGGCTTTCTTTTTCGCCAGCAGGGCGGCCTTCTTCTCTTCCTCGAGTTCCTGAAGAAATATTGAAAAGATAAGGATTCTAAGCAGTTGTTGTTTCTCATCCACTGGCTTGGGATACGTACAGAACATACATCTGAACAGACCGGCAAACGATAGCTCCAGACTGCCCTCCTCATCACCGTCAGCCTCAGGTGAGTAGTTCTGCAGAAATCCGAGCAGCGGGTTCTTGGCTTTCTTTTTGGCCAACAGGGCGGCCTTCTTCTCTTCCTCGAGTTCCTGAAGAAATATTGAAAAGATAGGGTTAACGTCATTAAAATTTCAAGAGGTTTGATGGAGGGAACTGTGATTGCTAAGGTATCATCGTCCCGAAAGCGAAAAGAGAAGAAAGACAGGATAGGAGAAAGCCAGCCGTTCCGAGAAGGAAGACAAGATAGGACAAAGCAAGCTGAGAATGAACGTTAAGGAAAAAACTCACCTTCTTGGTTTTCTTGACAGCCACCTCACGCGTTCCCCAAGATACTACATTCAGATTGATAAGCGAATACAGACTAGCAGAGTTAATCAGAAACACATAGAAATCTCAGAGCATACCTTAAAATGTTCAAGGCTCCGATGCAAAACATGCCAAAACAGAATCAATTGTACACACAGAGCGATTGAAAAGTCAAAGTTTAGTAAACAGGTACCAGATACCGTCTTTTTAGGACATTGACTTGAAAATTGACTGGGGTCCTATTCCATGACCGACTCTGCACTCCTCACTTTTCACTTAACAAGCAGAAAAATGCCATACCGTTTGACAATATTTTTTGTCCGTGGAGTGAAAAATAAAAGTGTGGAGTTGTTCTTGGAACACGCCCCTAGTGACTAATTTACTGATTACTGCCCTTTAGTGGGCGAAAACAAGTTTTGAAACCGGTACAATTCTGTAATTTTCCATCGCTCTGTAGTCTGTATGAAATAAAATAAAAAGTGAATATGGTCTACATTTTAGGATGTTTTGGCGGCACACAGATTTGACTTTTTCAAGATTAAAAGCTAGGAGTAGACTTGTTTGTCTCAATAGCGTGTCCTATGACGACACCCTTATTGTGAATTAGTCCCACGTCCATCAGGCAATACCTATGTGGCTCTGTAGTCTGTATGAAATAAAATAAAAAGTGAATATGCTCTACATTTTAGGATGTTTTGGCACACAGATTTGACTTTTTCAAGATAAAAAGGCTAGGAGTAGACTTATTTGTCTCAATAGCGTGTCCTATGACGACACCCTTATTGTGAATTAGTCCCACGTCCATCAGGCAATGAGCAGCGGGTTCTTGGCTTTCTTTTTGGCCAACAGGGCGGCCTTCTTCTCTTCCTCGAGTTCCTGAAGAAATATTGAAAAGATAGGGATAACGTCATTAAAATTTCAAGAGGTTTGATGGAGGGAACTGTGATTGCTAAGGTAGCATCGTCCCGAAAGCGAAAAGAGAAGAAAGACAGGATAGGAGAAAGCTAGCCGTTCCGAGAAGGAAGACAAGATAGGACAAAGCAAGCTGAGAACGAACGTTAAGGAAAAAACTCACCTTCTTGGTTTTCTTAACAGCCACCTCACGCGTTCCCCAGGATACCACGTTCAGATTGATAAGCGAGTACAGAATCAGGAGCAAGTACATGGAAGGCACCGATAGGAGATATATAGAGAAGAATACAATACAGAAGAACTCCTGCGGGTGGAGTAACGCGGCTATGATGAACGACCCCAACATGACAATGAGGAAAATAGCGGACGGGGACCCAATACCGTCCTCGCCGAGTTGTAGGGCGGTACCCACTATGACGGCCATCATGAGGAGGGCGTACGCTGTCGATAGGATTTGAGCCAGGAGGAGCTGGAAATTAATAGAGAAACATCGGTTAAGCCTGAATTTGTTGGCCAAAGTTGGTGATTAATCCAGCTTGGTTGTACGACAAGTTGGTCTATAAATCACAGCGTGTGTATTGTGTACCAAGCTTTACTGAAAAAAATTGGCATTTGACACCAAGAAGAGGACATAGACCTATGAATCGTTACCTGGTACCAAATGTAGGGCATGGAAATGTTATCGTTGATCTTGATCGTTCTCTTATAGTCCATGAGCAGGTCCATAATGTTAGCCATAGTAGAGGGCGCCCATCGCCGCCGCTGATTGTAGAACTCATTGAAACTCTCAGGACATCTGGTGTAAGCGTCACTGGCGGCGGAATATTCTACTCGGTAGCCTCGCTGTAGTAGGAGTGTACAGAGCCAACGATCCTCACCTGAGAATAGTAGAAAAGATTAGAGGTTGTAAATGGAGAAGAGTAGATGATGTTAGAGGGTTTGTAGAATAGATCTTGCTGATCCTGCTCGAAAAGGACTTACTGTCCAGCTCTGTCAGATACGTACATATGGCAGGTACTTATCGGAAGGGACTAAAATATACTTTATCTTACTTCGATGGTGTACTAGTCAAGACAAATTTAACCCCTGTGTTGGGGTTAAATTGCAAAACTACGTACACGTATATTATGAACCCACGACCCCTGACTTGTCAGACCACTACTCACCTTGATCGTACTGCACATAATGTCTGGCCTCAGCTGATTTGGTAGTGTAGCGTCTCATTACATTATCATCCATGAGAGCTTTGGCTCTGAACAGAGAGAAACATCCAGGACTACACAGTACACAGCCAATCATATGCTCAGTAGCTTTCTGCAGCCAATGACCGATGGCGTATTCGAACTTCTGATACCAAGCCATTGGACCTGAGTGAGGGGCAGAAGAGTGAGGGACTTGTGAATGATTTTATTGAATTTGCTGTCGGGCTGGGGGACGTTACACAGGGAGTAGACAAGCTTAGTCTGGCTGGGGTACTTTAAACACGGAGGATACCAGCCTGAATTCCCCTTGCTAAAGAAATAGTAAAGGTTGAGTGCGGAGGGCATTCACTCATAAAATTTGTAGCCAAAACCAAATGTGAGCCCGAAGTAATCACCCTAGTTAGGGCTGATTGAGAGGCTGACGAAAAACGGCAACCCCGTCTGTACACGGGAAAAGACGAAGAAGATCCTGCCAGAATGAGGCTGAAAGTCCCTTTACTCCCGCAGTCTAAACAAGATCTAATATATTACTACATTTTGGAACCCGAGGCTCCCCTAAATATGTCCCTGATCAATATACGTAACTACTACTTGCTATGTTGCCTGAGGCACATACGAGTATTTGCTCATAAACTGTTATCTACGAGCCTACGACTAGAATTTGATGTCAAAATGACACGTACATATTTAATGCCTTCCACTCTAGAGTTCATTATTATTACCTACGTACGTAGGTACTTAGGGACCCATACAATAATGATATCCCATGTATATGTAAGTACATCCATATCTTTAGTACCTATCTTTCTATGGTCTAAAGTTTAATGAGTATGCTCCCGTACTTTATGATTGTGGATAAGTACAGTCTAATGATGTGTTAGCTCATATTCACACAGGACCTAGGCTCCAACAATGACTGATTGTTCAACCTCTCGCGCTTAATAGGGAAAAGTATAGTTGAAATACGGCAAAAATAATAGGTATGCCTATATCTTTTTATGATGTATTATTTGCCTGTCCCTATGGTAATAACTATTTGTGATAAACGATTATAGTAACAATTGGTCACTTGATATTCGAGAGAGGGAATGTAAGAATGTTACATTGCGATACATTCACTCCATCGCCTCTCAGAGTGATGTAATATTTTAATTAATTAACTGTTGCGAGCCCAGTGATCATTGGATCACAAAATCTTTCATTTTGTATGAACATGAATAATATACAAAGTGTATTACTTACGTTTGATAGTCAGATCACACTTGTAACGTTCAGGCTGTCTGTCAGGCGGTCTGAGTGTGAGTGCCTGGCCTTATGCCCGCCACTCGAGCTCAGACAGTCTGCCACACCTAGGTCTAATAGACTCTGTCAGACAGTAGGAACATGTGTGGTCGGAAAAGCTTAATATCTAGGTCTGTGAGGCCTAGGTCTGAAATTTTTTCCGCCACTCACACTCAGACTTACGGTCTGAGTGGAGGGCATAATAGATCTACAGGGAAAGGTACCACCCCGACCACGTAAAACAAACCCGTATTCCGGACCAAGACCATATTCCGGCATACTCGCCAGGTCGTTCTCTTCCATCCAACCCAATCCTTCTTTTGCTCTAGATTATGTTCACATTTTGTCTCATTCTTTGCTTTTTTTTCTACTGTATATACCTACTGATGTCTGATGTATGTTAACAACCCAATGTGTTGAAACATGAAAATAAATAAACTTTGATACTTTGGAAAGGTACTGTCATATCAGATATCACTTGAGCAGAATTGTCCCAAGTTGCATCATACTACCTTCACATTAAGAATATACAGACATACGAAAAAAGGTATAGCATACTATAAGATCATGCTATAGTGAACTACTTTGCCCACCATTACTCCCCCCTCTGTGCTACACAAGATATAATATCAATCTTGTGTCCTGAGTACCAAGTACCAACTGTACTAAGTCTTTAGTGCTAGTGATTTATGATCTGCCAAATACAATAATGACTTAACTCGAACTTTTCATAAAACCAAATACAGAGCGAACTTTAATCTGACTTGATTTAGGTGTTATTGTAGGATAGTTAGATACCTCTACTTACCTACTCATATTAAGAGCATAAAGTCAAATCTACAATCATCTTGGTCTTCCCAGGCAGAGTCCACACGAGCTGACCCCCATACGGTGTCGGATACTTGGTAGGGGGCCGGATGCGAATGTTGGTCTCGTGCACATGCGCCGCCGCATCGTCAATGACGGATACGAATAGCTTGACGAACCGACAATCATCTTGGTCTTCCCAGGCAGAGTCCACACGAGCTGACCCCCATACGGTGTCGGATACTTGGTAGGGGGCCGGATGCGAATGTTAGTCTCGTGCACATGCGCCGCCGCATCGTCAATGACGGATACGAATAGCTTGACGAACCGGTTCACTTGCGACCAATCGTCATTCACGTCGGAAATTTCGAACGCGTCGTCGAAAAAGATGTGCGCTGCGAAAAGAATGAAAATAATAATCAAGCACGATTAAAAAAAAAAGTTTAAAAGAGAAAGCCAGCCGTTCCGAGAACGAACATTATCCCATAAAATCCACCCCGGGCGGGAATGGAACCTGCGGTCTAGCGCTTACAAGGCAGACGCGCTACCAACCAAGCTAACTAGGCTGGCCAGTGGCCATACTGAATGCTTGTTTCTAGTCTTATGACTTCCGAGAACGAACATTATCCCATCAGGATAAAATCCGCCCCGGGCGGGAATCGAACCTGCGGTCTAGCGCTTACAAGGCAGACGCGCTACCAACCAAGCTAACTAGGCTGGCCAGTGGCCATACTGGATGCTTGATTCTAGTCTTATGATGTTAAAAGCCTAGGAATAAATAATAGGAGATATTTCGGCAACTCACTTTCATACTCATAATAATCCGGATCGACCACGCGCAGATATTTCTGCGCAACGCGCCGTGCGCACTGGTCCTCATCCAAGCGCAGAATAGACTTGACCAGCTCCATCATCTCGTCTTTCGTTTCGTGCCAGGGAACAAGAGAAAGTAGAAACATGTGTTAATTTTTAACCCCTCAAATATACGAGACCTTGTTTAGAATAGAATATACCTTGTTTATCTTGCTGGGATAGGACTGAAAAGTCCCTTTACCCCCGCAGTCTAACCAAGGTCTTATTTATTTTGACATTTTATAAGGAACATGTTTTACAGTTATAGCTATATAGGTGTTGGTACAGTTATAGGTGTTGGGGTAGGAAGAGAATAGGCGTAATGTTGTAGTAGAAGCTGGTCCAGTTATCAATGTGGAATACGGCCACACAGGCACCCACCAACATGAGGAATATAGTGCCCGGACCTAGGATGGTACCTCCCATCAACATCACCTGGGAATCACAACCAAGAGATTTATTAGTGATAAAAATACAGATAAAGTCCAGTATAGACTGTATAGAGAACAGACGTTTTACAAAGGTCTATGCCTAAAACTCCTGAAAGAACTTAACATAGTCTGATTATAAGCCAAAGTCTGATGCAGGTACGTATAAAATTTAAAACGTTGTCCCCAGAGACAATGGTACATTGAATGCACCAGATCCCAATGGATTACTGAAGTCAACGGACGGTGCGCGTGGTTTGTATCCGAATGTGTTACCTTCTAGGAATCTAGGCATTCGCGTATTGCTGGCTTTTCCCGACCCCACTCATTATTTCATGAAGGCTTCAGCTCTATGTTTAATGTATTTGTATCGCAAATAAAAAATAAATACCTATCCTCCTCAGGCCGGGTGAGATTAATATGAGATAGATAGCATGAAGAGGAAACCCTCGTTAGTAAAAACGTTAGCATTTTTACAGAAAAAATTGGCACTTGACACCAAGAAGAGGACATAGACCTATGAATCGTTACCTGGTACCAAATGTAGGGCATGGAAATGTTATCGTTGATCTTGATCGTTCTCTTATAGTCCATGAGCAGGTCCATAATGTTAGCCATAGTAGAGGGCGCCCATCGCCGCCGCTGATTGTAGAACTCATTGAAACTCTCAGGACATCTGGTGTAAGCGTCACTGGCGGCGGAATATTCTACTCGATAGCCTCGCTGTAGTAGGAGTGTACATCGTCCCGAAAGCGAAAAGAGAAGAAAGACAGGATAGGAGAAAGCTAGCCGTTCCGAGAAGGAAGACAAGATAGGACAAAGCAAGCTGAGAACGAACGTTAAGGAAAAAACTCACCTTCTTGGTTTTCTTAACAGCCACCTCACGCGTTCCCCAGGATACCACGTTCAGATTGATAAGCGAGTACAGAATCAGGAGCAAGTACATGGAAGGCACCGATAGGAGATATATAGAGAAGAATACAATACAGAAGAACTCCTGCGGGTGAAGTAACGCGGCTATGATGAACGACCCCAACATGACAATGAGGAAAATAGCGGACGGGGACCCAATACCGTCCTCGCCGAGTTGTAGGGCGGTACCTACTATGACGGCCATCATGAGGAGGGCGTACGCTGTCGATAGGATTTGAGCCAGGAGGAGCTGGAAATTAATAGAGAAACATCGGTTAGAATAGAATATACCTTGTTTATCCTGCCCGAATAGGACTGAAAAGTCACTTTATCCCAGCAGTCTAAACAAGGTTAAGCCTGAATTTGTTGGCAGAGTTGGTGATTAATCCAGCTTGGTTGTACAAGTTGGTCTATAAATCACAGCGTGTGTATTGTGTACCAAGCTTTACTGATTAAAAAGCCAGCCTAGTTAGCATGGAGGGCAGCGCGTCTGCTTTATAAGCTCTAGGTCGCGGGTTCGATTCCCGAACGGAGGTACTCAAAGGTTAGCGACGATAGCATGTTCAATGCGTCAGTCCGCCGAGGACCATTGAAGTTAAGTAACGTTGGGCGTGAGTAGTATATGGATTGGGGGGGATAGATTGCATGAGATTCATCTGAGGCGGTTGCTTAGTATTTGTAATAAATTGTAGCTTGTCCCCGAATGTAGGACGAAACTCCCGTCACTACAGTTGTTAAAACGTTAAATCTCTTTTTCCCCCATCCATTTAAAGTGTATCTTTGGTTCAAAGTCCTTCAAACATGAAGCCTTACCTGTAAGTTGGACTTGCAGCAGAAGCAGACAAACATGAAGAAGAGAATGGCTTTACTGATTAAAAAGCCAGCCTAGTTAGCGTGGAGGGCAGCGCGTCTGCTTTGTAAGCGTTAGGTCGCGGGTTCGATTCCCGAACGGAGGTGCTCAAAGGTTAGCGACCATAGCATGTTCAATGCGCCAGTCCGCCCAGGATCATTGAAGTTAAGTAACGTTGGGCGTGATTAGTATATGGATTGGGGGAATAGATTGCATGAGATTCATCTGAGGCGGTAGCTTAGTATTTGTAATTTGTAGCTTGTCCCCGAATGTAGGACGAAACTCCCGTCACTACAGTCGTTAAAACGTTAAATCTCTTTTTCCCCCATCCCTTTAAATGTAAAGTGTATTTTTGGTTCCAAGTCCTTCAAACATGAAGCCTTACCTGTAAGTTGGACTTGCAGCAGAAGCAGACAAACATGAAGAAGAGAATGGGCGTAATGTTGTAGTAGAAGCTGGTCCAGTTATCAATGTGGAATACGGCCACACAGGCACCCACCAACATGAGGAATATAGTGCCCGGACCTAGGATGGTACCTCCCATCAACATCACCTGGGAATCACAACCAAGAGATTTATTAGTGATAAAAATACAGATAAAGTCCAGTATAGACTGTATAGAGAACAGACGTTTTACAAAGGTCTATGCCTAAAACTCCTGAAAGAACTTAACATAGTCTGATTATAAGCCAAAGTCTGATGCAGGTACGTATAAAATTTAAAACGTTGTCCCCAGAGACAATGGTACATTGAATGTACCAGATCCCAATGGATTACTGAAGTCAACGGACGGTGCGCGTGGTTTGTATCCGAATGTGTTACCTTCTAGGAATCTAGGCATTCGCGTATTGCTGGCTTTTCCCGACCCCACTCATTATTTCATGAAGGCTTCAGCTCTATGTTTAATGTATTTGTATCGCAAATAAAAAATAAATACCTATCCTCCTCAGGCCGGGTGAGATTAATATGAGATAGATTGCATGAAGAGGAAACCCTCGTTAGTAAAAACGTTAGCATTTTTACAGAAAAAATTGGCATTTGACACCAAGAAGAGGACATAGACCTATGAATCGTTACCTGGTACCAAATGTAGGGCATGGAAATGTTATCGTTGATCTTGATCGTTCTCTTATAGTCCATGAGCAGGTCCATAATGTTAGCCATAGTAGAGGGCGCCCATCGCCGCCGCTGATTGTAGAACTCATTGAAACTCTCAGGACATCTGGTGTAAGCGTCACTGGCGGCGGAATATTCTACTCGATAGCCTCGCTGTAGTAGGAGTGTACAGAGCCAACGATCCTCACCTGAGAATAGTAGAAAAGATCAGAGGTTGTAAATGGAGGAGAGTAGATGATGTTAGAGGGTTTGTAGAATAAATCTTGCTGATCCTGCTCGAAAGGGACTTACTGTCCAGGTCTGTGAGATACATATGGCAGGTACTTATCGGAAGGGACTAAAATATACTTTATCTTACTTCGATGGTGTACTAGTCAAGACAAATTTAACCCCTGTGTTGGGGTTAAATTGCAAAACTACGTACACGTATATTATGAACCCACGACCCCTGACTTGTCAGACCACTACTCACCTTGATCGTACTGCACATAATGTCTGGCCTCAGCTGATTTGGTAGTGTAGCGTCTCATTACATTATCATCCATGAGAGCTTTGGCTCTGAACAGAGAGAAACATCCAGGACTACAAAGTACACAGCCAATCATATGCTCGGTAGCTTTCTGCAGCCAATGACCGATGGCGTATTCGAACTTCTGGTACCAAGCCATTGGACCTGAGTGAGGGGAAATCACAAGATTGATGAATTTGAGAACCAAGCTCAGTAGTGTAGTGTTTATCGTTTTTCTATTTCAACAGGTTAACTTCTGGTGTTCTCGTGTTGACCCAGCACCTATGTAAATAGTAAATGGGAAGTCTCTTTGGTCAGCCACTCACTATCAGGTAGATCGGACAGGCGGACCTTTTCAGCCGTACCTGGCAGGCCTACCTTATAGTGTGTGTGCTTATCAGGTAGACAGGCGGACCTGATCAGGTGTATCTCTCAGGTCTACCTGAGTCAGTGGCTAGCCTTATAGCTCATTTGATGAGGAACATACTACGGGATGGGCATGCTACACCACAGAATACATACATCAATTTTGTTTCATTGCTACGAAATAAAAACGGCAGTGAAACACTGATCTTTTCCCCTTACCTCCTCCCACAGGATGAATACGTCCACACGCGGCACCCAGGTTTCTATTCTTCTTCATCAGATCTACCAGTAGTCGTACAGCGTCCGGTTGAAAATCCACATCTCCGTCTAAGGTGAGTAGGTAAGTGTTCTCGGCCATAACCTCCTTCCTGTCTACCGGTAGGGGTAACTCCATGAGGCGGTGACCCAGCAGGTAGTACATGTACATCACCTGGGTGGGAGACAGAGGGAGATTTAGAATAGAATACACCTTGTTTATAGGTACTACCGGCATAGGACTGAAAAGTCCCTTGACTCTCGCAGTCTAAACAAGGTCTTATACAGAGTGTTTCAGAAACCACTCCAAACTTACCTCATAAATTCGAATCTTGTGCTGTGAGAAGGAGTCGTGGAACTTGGAGAAGTATTCCGTAACGCTTTCTCCGCGGAATGACATGAATACGAGAGCAGAACACAGGAATACCAGGATCTTGAGGAATGACACGAAGGCATAGGTGAAGTATCGGGTACGCTTCAGTCTCTCCTTAACCCGCCATGCTGACTTCATGAAACCTGAGGAAGCAAAGAGATTAATATTCTGTGTCCACACATAGTCGACGGCCGTCGATCAATATGATTTTATTGTGAATCGACATCGACATTGGGTTAAGCTTCTACCAATCCACGAAATTGAATTCAATACATGTGATTGCTGAACAAAAGGCGAAATCACTGCCGTCACTCACCGAATATTGAATGTTTGCTCGTGTAGTTCTCCCAATAACCGCAGGACACACAGAACAGGGCCGGCGGTATCAGCCACAGCCAGGGGTCATTGTGCCCCTCCAACAGGGGCCACAAGAGGGCCCCCGTAGCCTGGGCAGATACAGCTATCATGTCCATCATGGCCTTCAGGTATACTTCGGACCTCTCTGAACCCTTCGTACAGCCCCTGGTGTTCCGAGATATCAGGGCTGGAAATAGAGAAGGGAAAGTGCATGTTTAGAATGATTTACGTAATATGTATCACTACTATCACTTATCTTCGCCAATTTGATTCAAAATGACAGAACGGTGCGGCGCCTCAAACATCACTGTTTGAACTCCCCCTCAATAAAATCCTGGATACAACCCGGCTACTATTGATTTAATTAATCGCTAGCCGCTGCCTTTTTCCGAATGTTAGGAGGCGTGTAGCTTGTAAAACTCCCGTAAATAAAAATCTTAGAAGTAATCACGCTCAGACCGTGGTCTGTCAGACAGTCTGACCGTGACTGACATTATACAATGACGTTAAGCCTATAATACTCACTGAGGAAGGCAGGCAGAAAACACAAACAGTTGGTAAGCATAGCTCCTTTCACCACATCGATGTTGGGCAGTACTACAAACACCAGACAGGCCAGTCCCAGGGTATGCAACAGCTCCATGGAGGTGACGAAGATAAAATCGTGCAGGGGCGGCTTCTTCCAGGACTTGAAGTAGCAGATTCGGATGGACCGGATAGCCGTGCCTAGTTCGGGAACGATGAAGGCAGCTATGAGACACCAGAACCAGGCGATACGCTCCTCGATTGGGAGATACACCGCGAACTGCTTGTCTCGACCTGGAGGAGAGA